>NW_006409379.1:8422-10293 GCF_000296735.1 Chrysochloris asiatica | reverse complement strand
CAGAGAGTAAGCTACATGGAAGAGTAGTGCAACATTTCCATATACAAAGTTCTATCTTCATGGCAGCTGTGGCCAACAAGTCCATAAATTGAGAGCTAACTACATGGCATATCATATCAGTCCAGAATATCCATACACAGAGAGCTAGATACATGGCAGACGAGTCCAAAAGTTACATATACAGAGAGCTAACTACATGGCAAAGTTGTGCAACATTATCAGATACAGAGTTCTATCTACAAGGCAGATGAGTCCAACTTGTCAATATACACAGAATTAGCTACATGGCAGGGTAGTGCAACATTTCCATATACAGAGTTTTAGCTACATGGTCGATGTTCCCAACTTGTCCATATACTAATAGCCACCTACATGGCAGAGCATTCCAACATGTCTATATAGAGAGGGCTAGCTACAAGGCAGATGAACACAACATGTCCATATCCAGAGAGTAAGCTATATGGCAGAGTAGTTCAACATTACCATATAAAAATTATATCTTCATGGCAGCTGTGTCCAATATGTTCATAAAAAGAGAGCTACGTACATGGCATATCAGTCCAAAATATCCATACACAGTTAGCTTCATGGCAGACGAGTCCAAAATGCCCATATACAGAGAGCTAGCTACATGGCTGTGCAGTGCAACATTTTCAGATACAGAGTTCTACCTACAAAGCAGATGAGTCCAACTTGTCTACATACAGAATAGTACATGGCAGAATAGTACAATATTTTAAGATACAGTGTTCTACTCTACAAGGAAGATGAGTCCAACTTGTCTATACATAGAGAGCTAGCTACATGGCAGGGTAGTGCAACATTTCCATATACAGAATTGCAGCTACATGGCTGATGAGTCTAACTTGTCCACATACTGAGAGCTATCTACATGGCAGAGTATTCCAACATGTCTATATACAGAAGGCTAACTACAAGGCAGATGAGTACAACATGTCTATATACAGAGCGCTAGTTACATGGCAGGGTAGTGCAAAATTTCCATATAATGTGTTCTATCTACAAGGCAGATGAATCCAACTTGTCTATATCAAGAGAGAAAGCTATATGGCAGAGTACTGCAAAATTTCCATATACAAAGTTCTATCTTCATGGCAGCTGTGTCCTATGTGTCCATGAATTGAGAGCTACATACATGGCATATCATTCCAAAACATTCATACACAGAGTGCTAGCTACATGGCAATGTAGTGAAACATTTTCAGATACAAAGTTCTACCTACAAGGCAGATGAGTCCAACTTGTCGATATACAGTGAGCTAGCTACATGTCAGAGTAATGCAACATTTTCAGATACAGATTTCTACTGCAGGGTAGATGAGTCCAACTTGTCTATATAAAGAGAGATAGCGACATGGCAGGGCAGTGCAACATTTCCATATACAGAGTTTTAGCTACATGGCCAATGAGTCCAACTTGTCCATATACTGAGACCTACCTACATGGCAGAGTATTCCAACCTGTCTATATACAGAGGGCTAGCTACAAGGCAGATGAGCACAACATGTCTAAAAACAGAGAGCTAGCTACATGCCAGGGGAGAGCAACATTTCCATATACAGTGTTCTATCTACAAGGCAGATGAGTCCAACTTGTCTATATCCAGAGTGGAAGCTACAAAGCAGAGTAATGCAAAATTTCCATATACAAAGTTCTATATTCATGATAGCTGTGTCCAACGTGTCCATATATTGAGAGCTACCTGCATGGCATAGGAGTGCAAAATATCCATACACAGACAGCTAGCTACATGGCAGATGAGTTCAAAATGTCCATATACACAGAAATAGCTACAGGGCAGTGTAGTGCAACATTTTCAGATACAGAGTTCTATCTACAAGGCAGATGAG
>NW_006409379.1:3092-8318 GCF_000296735.1 Chrysochloris asiatica | reverse complement strand
GCATATCAGTCCAAAATATCCATACACAGTTAGCTTCATGTCAGACGAGTCCAAAATGTCCATATTCAGAGAGCTAGCTAAATGGCAGATTAGTGCAACATTTTCAGATACAGAGTTCTATCTACAAGGCAGATGAGTCCAACTTGTCTATATACAGAGAGCTAGCTACATTGCAGGGTAGTGCAACATTTCCATATGCAGAGATTTAGCTGCATGCCCGATGAGTCCATCTTGTCCATATACTGAGAGCTAGCTACATGGCAGAGTATTCCAACATGTCGATATACAGAGGGCTAGTTACAAGGCAGATGAGCATAACATGTCTATATACAGAGAGCTACCTACTTGGCAGGGTAGTGCAACATTTCCATATACAGTGTTCTATCTACAAGGCAGATGAGTTCAACTTGTCTATATTCAGAGAGTAAGCTACATGGAAGAGTAGTGCAACATTTCCATATACAAAGTTCTATCTTCATGGCAGCTGTGGCCAACAAGTCCATAAATTGAGAGCTAACTACATGGCATATCATATCAGTCCAGAATATCCATACACAGAGAGCTAGATACATGGCAGAGGAGTCCATATTGTCTATATACAGAGAGCTAGCTACATGGCAGCTTAGTGCAACATTTCCATATACAGAGTTTTAAATACATGGCCGATGAGTCCAACTTGTCCATATACTGAGAGCTACCTCCATGGCAGAGTATTCCAACATGTCTATATACAGAGTTCTATCTAAAAGGTAGACGACAAACATGTCTATATACAGAGAGCTAGCTACGTGGCAGTGTAGTGCAACATTTGATATACAGAGTTTAGTTACATGGCCGATGAGTCCAACTTGTCCAAATATTGAGAGCTACCTACATGGCAGAGTATTCCAACATGTCTATATACAGAAGACTAGCTATAAGGCAGATTAGCAAAACATGTCTATATACAAAGAGCTAGCTACATGGCAGGGTAGTGTAACATTTCCATATACAGTGTTCTATCTCAAGGCAGATGAGTCCAACTTGTCTATATCCAGAGAGTAAAGCTACATGGCAGAGTAGTGCAACATTTACATATACAAAGTTCTATCTTCATGGCAGCTGTGTCCAACGTGTCCATAAATTGAGAGCTACCTACATAGCATATCAGTCCAAAATATCCATACACAGGGGGCTAGCTACATGGCAGACAAGTCCAAAATGTCCATATACAGAGAACTGGCTACATGACAGAGTAGTGCAACATTTTAAGATACAGAGTTCTATCTAAAAAGCAGATGAGGCAAACATGTCTATATACAGAGAACTAGCTACATGGCAGCTTAGTGAAACATTTCCGTATACAGAGTTTAGCTACATGGCCAAAGAGTCCAACTAGTTCGTATACTTAGAGCTTCCTACATGGCAGAGTATTCCAACATGTCTATATACAGAGGGCTAGCTACAAGGCAGATGAGCACAGCATGTCTATATATAGAGAGTTAGCTACATGGCAGGATAGTGCAACATTTCCATATATAAAGTTCTATCTTCATGGCAGCTTTGTCCAACGTGTCCATAAATTTAGAGCTACCTACATAGCAGAGTATTCCAAGATGACTATATACAGAGGGCTAGCTTCAAGGCAGATGAGCACAACATGTGTATATAATGAGAGCTAGCTACATGGCAGGGTAGTGCAATATTTCCATATACAGTGTTCTATCTACAAGGCAGATGAGTCCAACTTGTCTATGTCCACAGAGTAATCTACATGGTAGAGTAGTGCAACATTTCCGTATACTGAGTCTTAGCTACATGGCCGATGAGTCCATCTTGACCATATAATGAGAGTGACCTACATTGCAGAGTATTCCAACTTCTCTATATACGGAGGGTTAGCTACAAAGCAGATGAGCACAACATGTCTGTTTACAGAGAGCTAGCTACATGGCAGGGTAATGCAACATTTCCATATACAGTGTTCTATCTTCAAGGCAGATGATCCCAACTTGTTTATATCCAGAGAGTAAGCTACATGGCAGAGTAGTGCAACATTTCCATATACAAAGTTCTATCTTCATCACAGCTGTCTCCAACGTGTCCATAAATTGAGAGCTACGTACATGGCATTTTCCAAAATATCCATACACAGATAGCTAGCTACAGGGCAAACGAGTCCAAAATGTCCATATAGAGAGCTAGCTACATGGCAGAGTAGTGCAACATTTTAAGATACAGAGTTCTATATACAAAGCAGATGATTCCAACTTGTCTATGTACAGAGAGCTAGCTACATGGCAGAGAAGTGCAACATTTTCAGATACAGAGTTCTATCTACAAAGCAGATGAGTCCAACTTGTCCATATACTGAGAGCGACCTACATGGCAGTGTATTCCAATATGTCTATACACAAAAGGCTAGCTACAAGGCAGATGAACACAACATGTCTATATACAGAGAGCTAGCTACATGGGAGGGTATTCCTTCATTTCAATATACAGTGTTCTATCTACAAGGTAGATGAGTCCAACTTGTGTATATCCAGAGAGTAAACTACATGGCAGAGTAGTGCAACATTTCCATATGCAAAGTTCTATCTTCCTGGCAGCTGTGTCCTTGTGTCCATAAGTTGAGAGCTACCTACATGGCATATCAATGCTAAATATTCATACACAGAGAGCTAGCTACATAAAGATGAGTTTAAAATGTCCATTTAAAGAGAGTTAGCTACATGGCAGAGTAGTGCAACATTTCCATATACAGAGGTTTAGCTACATGGCCGATGATTCCAACTTATCCATATACTGAGAGCTACCTACATGGCAGAGTATTCGAACATTAGTATACACAGTGGTCTAGCTACAATGCAGATGAGCACAACATGTGTGTAAAAAGAGAGCTAGCTACATGGCAGGGAAGTGCAACATTTCCATATACAGTGTTCTATCTACAAGGCAGATGAATCGAAATTGTCTATATACAGAGAGCTAGCTACATGGCAGGGTAGTGCAACATTCCCATATACAGAGTTTTAGCTACATGGCTGATGAGTCCAAATTTTCCATATACTGGGAGCTAACTACATGGCATAGTATTCCAACATTCTATATACAGAGGGCTAGCACAAGGCAGATGAGCACTAGATGTCTATATACAGAGTGCTAGGTAGATGGCAGGGTAGTGCAACATTTCCATATACGGTGTTCTATCTACAAGGCAGATGAGTCAAACTTGTCTATATCCAGAGAGTAAGCTACATGGCAGAGTAGTGCATCATTTCCATATACAAAGTTCTATCTTCATGGCAGCTGTGTCCAACGTGTCCATAAATTGAGAGCTACGTACATGGCATATCAGTCCAAAATATCCATAAACAGAGAGCTAGCTACATGGCAGACAGGTCCAAAATGTCCCTATACAGAGAGCTAGCTACATGGCAGAGTAGTGCAACATTTTTCGATACAGAGTTCTGTCTACAAGGAAGATGAACCCAACGTATCTATATACAGAGAGCTAGTTACATGGCAGAGTTGTGCAACATTTCCATATACAGAGTTTTAGCAATATAGCCAATAAGTTCAACTTGTTCATATACTGAGAGCTACCTACATGGCAGAGTATTCCAACATGTCTATATACAGAGAGCTAGCTACAAGGCAGATGAGCACAACATGTCTATATACAGAGAGCTAGCTACATGGTTGGTTAGTGCAACATTTCCATATACAGTGTTGTATCTACAAGGCAGACGAGTCCAACTTGTCTATATCCAGAGAGTAAGCTACATGGCAGAGTAGTGCAACAATTCCATGTACAAAGTTCCATCTTCATTTCAGCTGTGTCCAACGTGTCCATAAGTTGAGAGCTCCCTACATGTCATATCAGTCAAAAATATACAAACACAGAGATCTAGCTACATGGCAGAGTAGTGCAATAATTTCAGATACAGAGTTCTATCTACAAGGCAGATGAGTCCAACTTGTCTATATACAGAGAGCTAGCTACATGGCAGACGAGTCCCCAATGTCCATATACAGAGAGCTAGCTACATGGCAGAGTACTGCAACATTTTCAGATACAGAGTTCTATTTACAAGGCAGATGTGTCCAGCTTGTCTATATACAGAGAGCTAGCTACAATGCAGGGCAGAGTAATATTTCCATATACAGAGTTTGAGGTACATGGCCAATGAGTCCAACTTGTCCATATACTGAGAGCTACCAACATGGCAGAGTATTCCAACATGTCTATATACAGAGGGCTAGCTACAAGGCAGATGAGCACAACATGTCTATATACATAGAGCTAGCTACATGGCAGGGTAGTGCAACATTTCCATATACAGTGTTCCATCTACAAGTCAGATGAGTCCAACTTGTCTATATCCAGAGAGCAAGGTACATGGTAGAGTAGTGCAACATTTTCATATATAAAATTCTATTTTCATGGCAGCTGTGTCCAACGAGGCCATACATTGAGAGCTACCTACATGGCATATCAATCCAAAATATCCATACACAGAGAGCTAGCTACATGGCAGAGAGTTCAAAATGTCCCTATACAGAGAGCTAGCTACATGGCAGAGTAGTGCAACATTTTCAGATACAGAGTTCTTTCTAAAATGCAGATGAATCCAACATATCTATATACAGAGAGCTACCTACATGGCAGTGTAATGCAACATTTCCATATACATGGATGATGAGTCCATATTGTCCATATACTAAGAGCTACCTACAATGCAGAGTATTCCATCATGTCTATATACAAAAGGCTATCTACAAGGCAGATGAGCAAACCATGTCTATATACAGAGAGCTAGGTACATGGCAGGGTAGTGCAACATTTCCATATGCAGAGTTTTAGCTACAAAGCCGATGAGTCCAACTTTTCCATATACTGAGAGCTACCTACATGGCAGAGTATTCCATCATGTCTATATACAGAGTGATAGCTACAAGGCAGATGAGCACAACATGTCTATATACAGAGAGCTAGCTACAGGGCAGGGTAGTGCAACATTTCCATATACAGTGTTCTATCTACAAGGCAGATGAGTCCAACTTGTCTATATTCCAGAGAGTAAGCTACATGGCAGAGTAATGCAACATTGCCATATACAAAGTTCTAACTTCGTGGCAGCTATAGCCATCGTGTCCATAAATTGAGATCTACCTAAATGGCATATCAGTCCAAAATATCCATACACAGAAAGCTAGTTACATGGCAGATGAGTCCACAAT
>NW_006409379.1:1387-2372 GCF_000296735.1 Chrysochloris asiatica | reverse complement strand
GGCAGAGTACTACAACATTTTCAGATACAGAGTTCTATTTACAAGGCAGATGTTTCCAACTTGTCTATATACAGAGATCTAGCTACAATGCAGGGCAGTGCAACATTTCTATATACAGAGTTTTAACTACATGGCCGATGAGTCCAACTTGTCCATATACTGAGAGCTACCTACATGGCAGAGTATTCCAATATGACTATATACAGAGGGCTAGCTAGAAGGCATATTTGCACAACATGTATATATACAGAGAGCTAGCTACATGGCAGGGTAGTGCAACATTTCCATATACAGTGTTCTATCTAAAAGGCAGATGAGTCCAACTTGTCTATATCCAGAGAGTAAGCTACATGGTAGAATAGTGCAACATTTGCATACACAGAGTTTTAGTTACACGGCCGATGAGTCCAACTTGTCCATATACTGAGAGCTACCTACATGGCAGAGTATTCCAACATCTCTATATTCAGAGGGCCAATGACAAGGCAGATGAGCACAACATGTCTATATGCAGAGTGCTAGCTACATGGCGGATAGTGCAAGATTTCCATATACAGTGTTCTATCTACAAGGCAGATGAGTCCAACTTGTCTGTAACCAGAGGGTAAGCTACATGCATAGTAGTGCAACATTTCATATACAAAGTCCTAACTTCATGGCAGCTGTGTCCAACGTGTCCATAAATTGTGAGCTACCTACATGGCATATCAGTCCAAAATATCCATACACAGAGGGGTAGCAACATGGCAGACAAGTCCAAAATGTCCATATACAGAGAGCTAGCTACATGGCAGAGTAGTGCAAAATTTTTAGATACAGAGTTCTATCTACAAAGCAGATGAGACAAACTTGTCTATATCCAGAGAGTAAGCTTCATGGCAGAGTAGTGCAACATTTCCATATACAGTGTTGTATCTACAAGGCAGATGAGTCCCACTTGTATATATCCAGAGAATAAGCTACATAGCAGAGTAGTGCAACATTT
>NW_006409379.1:0-627 GCF_000296735.1 Chrysochloris asiatica | reverse complement strand
CAACATGTCTATATACAAAAGGCTATCTACAAGGCAGATAAGCACTACATGTCTATATACAGAGAGCTAGCTACATGGCAGGGTAGTGCAACATTCCCATATACAGAATTTTAGCTACATGGCTGATGAGTCCAACTAGTCCATATACTGAGAGCTACCTACATGGCAGATAATTCCAACATGTCTGTATACAAAAGGCGAGCTACAAAGCAGATGAGCACAACATGTCTATATACAGAGAGGTGGCTACATGGCAGGATAGTGCAACATTTCCATATACAGTGTTCTATCTACAAGGCAGATGAGTCCAACTTGTCTGTATCCAGAGAGTAAGCTACATTCATAGTAGTGCAACATTTCATATACAAAGTCCTAACTTCATGGCAGCTGTGTCCAACGTGTCCATAAATTGTGAACTACCTACAAGGCATATCAGTCCAAAATATCCATACACAGAGGGGTAGCAACATGGCAGACGAGTCCAAAATGTCCATATACAGAGAGCTAGCTACATGGCACAGTAGTGCAAAAATTTTAGATACAGAGTTCTATCTACAAAGCAGATGAGACAAACTTGTCTATATCCAGAGAGTAAGCTTCATGGCAGAGTAGTGCAACATTTCCATA
>NW_006409378.1:62533-63009 GCF_000296735.1 Chrysochloris asiatica | reverse complement strand
CCTCCTCACCTGACTATTCATAATCAGCAGAAGGCAAGAGCCCTCTCATGTAGGACTGAGACACACCTCTTCCTGCACATTATACGACCAATATAATCAATACCACCTGCTACTGGTTCAACATTGGACACCTAGACCAGTGGAGCAGAACTGATAACTCAGAACTGAACCTAACCATCCATGAGCAATTGAATTTTCACCAAGGGGTCAAAGTCCACATAATGGGGCAGAAATAGTCTCTTTAATAAATGAAGTTGGTGAAACAGGATTATCCATTTCAAGAAAAATGAAGCAGGACCCATACATTATACCCAAAAGAAAAACAAATCAAAATGGATCAAAGATATAAATGTTAAACGTAAAACCATACAATTCCAGGACGAAAACAATTGGACCTAATATTTTGTTAAAAAGAAAAAGGATGACAACATTACAACACATGCACAAGTAGAAGACAAAAATAGATACATGTGTTG
>NW_006409378.1:56326-58473 GCF_000296735.1 Chrysochloris asiatica | reverse complement strand
GGACATATTCCCAGTAAGGACCAGTACCAGGAGAGGGACAGCATGCTTGGGAAAATGGAAGTTCAGTGTGAAGGAGGAAGACCCCCAACAGGGTGCATTTTCATCGCGGAGCCACAATGTTCAGCAGTGAGACCAGGACGAATCAGTGTTTGGTTCTGTCGTGCATACGGTCCTTATGACTTTGAAGCAAAATGATTGCCTGTAACACAACATGTTGAATCCATTCCTTGCTTGAAATTCTTTCGTTTCTCAATATAAGTATTAGCTATGTGTGATCCTGATGGATACGTTTATGTTTGCTATCTCACATGGATCTGCAGACCAAGATGCCAGCTTGATGCTCTGTAGAGGTGGGAAAACTGGGGAGAATCAGAAACACAATGATTTGTTCAACACCGCAGAGTGGATACAGGATAAATTTGAGTGTGGTCAGCTCTGTCTGCTCAAAGCTGCTACACTCAGGCTTTCACCAAATCACTATGGTGGTGTGTGATGTTGTCACTATATACACTTAACTAGATGGCATGGGGAATGCAGAACATTCAGCAGCCCAGAGTTGATTTGAATGAGGTCTTATGGGAGTTCCAGCCCAGGTCAGGGGACATAGGATATTACGTCACTCCCTTGGTGATGCAATATACAGAACTTGGAACCCTGGTCACTAGGCAGAGCAAAGAGCAAGTTAAGCTTATTTGAGTGGCAGACTCTCTAATAGGAAACATGTTTTCTTTTTGTTTCTTTGTATCTGATGATAATAAACTTAAAAAGTCTTCCTTTCTTAGGAGGATTACATGAAGCCTGAGCGTCCACCATCGACAACGCTGGCCTTTGAACTACAATAAGCTAAAGGTAACACAGAGTGGCCCAGAGCAGGAGGCAAGACCACATTGTGATCCCACCTGGGCAGCCCCGCATCCCTCTTCCTGTCACAGCACAACCAAGCCTTGGTAGCTCTTGTCTTATGGGGTTCCTGGGAATTAAGACAGGGAGGAATATGGATAGAATACGTGAGGCAGAAAGCTGTTGCATGAGACACTGTCCATTTGGGTCAGGGAAGGAGGGCTTAAATGATCTGGGTCACATGGGAAAGTCAAGGTGATGAGGAGGTTGATGACAAAGAGGCTACTGTTGCTGCTTCAGACAGACCATCACTGAAGTTACCCTGTCCCCATCTCCTTGTCCCTCATCATTACTGCTTCAGGACAGAACATCTCTCAGGGCACCCTGTCCCCATCTCCTTGTCCCTCATCATTACTGCTATAGGACGGAACATCTCTGAGGACACCCTTTCCCATCTCCTTGTCCCTCATCATTACTATAGTCACATGGCTTGGGAGCACCCAGACGGTGTGGTGGGTCAATTACTCTGTCAGAACAATGCTTTGAGATCAGTGTGGCACAGGTGGAGATGTGAATCATGTCCCTACCTCTAAACCCTTATCCCATAGGATGCTGGGACCTCAGTGGTCCCAGGATAGGCCAGGATAAAGACAGACACAATCCGGAGTTAACACACAAACCACAATTCTGCCCTGGAGCATATCTGAGCCCCGACAGGTCCTGTGGCAGGCAGTCAGACATTGTCTTAGCCTCTGGGCCTGCTGGAACCCTGGTTAACCTCTGCTGACCCAGCTCCTTCCAGATCCCACTGCCAGACTCAGAGGATGTTATTTCTGCCTGTGGTGAGTGGACTTGAACTGGGCTACATGGTAATACACCAAACCAGACCTCCCACCACCTGGTGAAGAATACAAACTTGTGAACGCTCTGAAGCCCAGTTGAGAGCGAGGAGGTGGTTCTCAGCGTCTTGATTCCTCTTTGGCTGACCACCCGTCATTGTCTCTGCAGATCTCTGAGGAAGACATCTGTTTGGATGGGCCCATTTCTCCCCTCACCCCAAAGAAAAGACCCAGAAAGTGCTGGTACAGGCTCTGTGTACGTATGTGGCATGCTGTCCTCACAATGGGACCCGAAATGATCTGACTGGCATTCTTCTTCCCATGGTTTTCCCTCTGATTTCCAGTGGTGTCATGGGTTTGTCTATGTCAGTAGACCCCTCCTCTGTTCTTCCTAGTGTTCTTGTGGATCAGAGCAAGAAATTGATGAGACCCCCTGCTTAGAAACATCAAAGCAGGGACTCTGGTAGA
>NW_006409378.1:49378-54634 GCF_000296735.1 Chrysochloris asiatica | reverse complement strand
GGGTTTGTCCCCAATTCCCTAGAGCCATCTGCTACATCTTGGCAAGTTGGTTCCTAAACTACAGGGAAGACTCTGATCAGCCCCTGCCCTTGAGCACTGCGAAGGAGCTACAGGAGTTCCTCAGAGCCAACCAGCCAAGTTCTGAGCTGTGGAGGCATGTCGTCAATCTTGTATCTCACCTTAGCGGCCTGAAGGACACCGAGGGACAGCACGGAGGTGAGAATAGCACACTGTCTTGTATATGAGCTTGTGAAAGAGGTATGGGGCAACAGGAACTGAGGAGGACCCCATAGCAGGCATTGGGCATGAGCTCAGGTCACCTCATCCTCCACTACGGGTATAGTGTTCTATGGGAAGTATTCTTGTTGATATTAAGTGCCATCGAGTCAATTCATGCTCATACAAACCTGTATAAGAAATTCCAGGATCAGCTAGTGAGTGCAAATCATCGACAATCTGTTTCTAACTGTCTCTGTGTTCGAGTGCTTATCCTTCAATGCCACATGCTGTGGAAATCTTTGGAGGATACTTCATGGAGATGGGATGTTGGCAGGTATTGACCTGGCGTGATGAAAAGCTCATGGTCTCCTCTGTTAACCCTCTTCCAGCTCCAGAGCCAACACCAACACTGGAGCTAGAGGTAGTCCAGGACCACCCTTCTCCTGGTCTGGTCAAAGTACCGGAACTGCAGCCAACTGTTCGACCTTCCAAAGGGCAGTCAATGACCTATAGACTGAGGTCTCTCCTGACCATCCACATGGATCTCCAGCACAGGAGGCTCATGGTGTACACTGAACTGATGCTCAGATTTCCAGCCAGTGGAGGCTTCTGGTCTACAGCCCTGGGTGCAACCCTCTAATTAGTCCTTCCTGACATGTATCAACAGCCCTTCTGAGACAACATTTACAACCCCATAGCTGCTCCACAATGAAGACTTGAAGGCCCTCCTGATCATCACCAGGGCTGCTCCAGTGCAACAGCTGGATTGCTCCCCGTATAGAGGATGGGGTACCCCTGATCAGCAGGCTGGGGTGGCTCTGTATCTGCAGATCAGGACACCGCCGCTTGCCCACTCTCACTGGTCTACCCAGACCTTTAGATTTGTAGGCACCTAGTTTCCTGGGTCTCAGCCGTCACACCTCCTTGATATCACGCTGATCCTTCCTACAGCTTTATTTCTGATTTTGCTAGTGGGTCATGGGGTGACCTATGACAGTCTGTTTCTCCTCTATGTATTGTAGAATATCTGTGGATTTTACCAGGGAATCAATGAGACCTGCGTGCTTCGAAGCATCCGCACTTATAGACATGAGGAGTTCGTAATGATCCATCGAGGCACCTACCTGGAGAGTGACCAATTCTCCATGGATACTTTTGTGGCAACATACCAGAGCTTTACCATCACCCAGGAGGTGATGTACCCCTTTCTCTTGTGGCAAGTGTCCTGTCACCCACATCACAGTGAGACTCTGTCCCTACCAGTAAGGTGGACTTTCACATCTCTGAGCCTCAGTTTGTTCCTCAGAGAAATGGGGAAGTAAGGGAGCAAAGCAGTCAGAACGACTTTGAGAACCCTATGAAACAAGTCCTGAAATCTGTCCCCTGATCTATAGAGGACTAGATATATTGGGGTGTTCACAGTTTGGGTTCCTCTCTCTTCCATGAAGACAATGTGTGGACGACAATTACTGACTGCCTGTCCTTCAAAAAAACCTATTTGCCATGAATAACGAGGGCTCAGTGTACTTCCAGAGGTGTCTCTGCCTTCTGTAGAGAGAACAGACAACCCTGAGAGCTGACAAAGGGTCTCCAGGACACACAGATATTGGGGAAGTTACCGTTTGGGTTCATACATGTAACAATCATTCCTAGGCCTCTACTCTTACAGACCCTTCTGTAGGCCCTGGGAAGCACTCAATGAACAAGCAGGCAGACAGTCCTGGTTTCCTGGGCTCCATTCTAATCGGAACTCACTAAGGAACAGTAGCTTTCTTAGCAGGTGGAGCCCACAACTTATGAGATTTTACGCCCTCATGTCTCCTCCAGGTGTGGAGAGAACTATCGTCAATCTGCCCGGGACCTCTAACCTGTACAGCATCTCAAAGCGTAAGTGAGAATTTGGGACTCCTTGTTTATATTAGACTGTGGGTTGTGGGGAATTCTTTCTGTTCTGTGGTTGGGTGCACACCAAGTCCTCATATGTACTTCGCCTTGGAGGATTGTCCTCTGGGAACCCCTTACAGGAATAAAACAGTCATAGAAAGATGTTTTGAGGAGTAGAAGCAAATCTTGCTCCCTCCTCACAGACCACTCTCACCTCTACATGGTCGCTCCCATATTCATGGCTTAAAGGAAGAGTTGGAGAGGAGGACCTGTCTCGGATCCCTTAACTGTGTGGGCACTGAGCTGCATGTGGCATCCCTGTTCCTCACGAGAACAGTGTCAGTGGGGGGAGAGGCCTGTAGTGAGCTCTGAGTGAGACTCAGGAAGCATTCTGGGTACAAAGCTCAGGGTATAGGTAGGCTATGGGAGAGGATGGAGTCTGTTCTCCTCAGTGTCAGCTGTTCCTAGAGCATCCAGTGTACCTGGCTTTAAGGTGCACACACAGAAACACTTTACCATTGAAGCCCACAAAGTTTTCAATCTTCCATGGGGAGGATACAGTTGCTACACACAGTGTCCTATTTCTCTCTTTGTAAGGACGGATGTTGGTAAGACCTTTGATGGAGAACTTCCTTTGTCCTGATGCTTCATCCCACAATCCTTAGAGCCATCTTCTGTATCTTTGAGAACTTGGTCAACATCAACAGAAGTGTTTAACCTCAAAACCTAGACTTCGCCAAAGTCAAGATGCCTGCAGCCTCCCTGAGAAGGGGGGATATGCTCATGTCAGGTATGGACAATCAAATGCACATTCTCATGAAACAATTGAAAGCACCAGAGGACATTGGTTCATAGATACTTAGTGAGGATTTGTGGATGTGCCTGCATATGAGCTTGTGTGAGTGGCATGAGGGAGAGGTAACTTAGGAGGTCCCCATGGCTCGGTTTGGCTAGAAATCACAGAAGGCTCATGTTCCACTCCTGGTTGAGAGCTCTATGTAGAGGATTATGGTGTAGAAACCTTGGCAATGGGTTTTGTGGGGAGGAACTCTGGTCAGGTGTTGGAAAGGCAAGAAGAAAGGCAATCATGGTGCTAACCTGTTCTACTCTTCCAGCTCCAAATCCAACAACAACACTGGAGCGTGACCAACCCAGTGTCATCCATCTGGAGGTCTGGTGGATAAATGAGGAGGGCAAGCACTTGATCTACGTACTCGAATGCATTTAATGCCTTATAGCATGGGGCCTTTCCTGCCCAGATGCCCTGGTCTCCAACCCTGGAGGATCATTGTATTCCCCCAGGTGATGCTTCTGACTTACAGCCAGTGGGGTATCCTGGTCCACAGCCCTTGTCACCTCCCTGTCTTTAGCCTTCCCTGACTGCAAATCCACAGCCATATTTGAGTTCAGAATTACAGGCCATAGCTGCTCTTGATTGTTCAATGGAGGGATTTCCAGATTAACAGCCTCTTTCTACCCTAGTCTACTGACACCTTCACCTATTTACACAGCATGATGCCTGAGTCTCAGCACTGACATAGGACATGTCTTCCCACTGACACTGTTCTCCTGTGAGAGGGGATCCATTGACAGCTCATACCCTGGACAGGTTCAGGATCCAGAGAAATTTTCCATCCCAACAACTTGAATTTTTTCGGATCCTTCCCAGAGTGTTCCTCTGAATTTCATGGTAAGATATGGAGCAGCCTATGACAACATGTCCCTCCTGTGTGTTTTCCAGTGTGCTAGGGGACCAGATCAAGACATGAATAAGACATGCTTATTTAGAACTATCTGCACCGGCGGCCTCTGTAAGATGCGAGGAAGCCTTCCAGGCAGATACCTTGACGGTGACCACTTCTCCTTGGACACAATTGTGGCAACATACCAGAGGTTTGCTACCACCCAGGATACACAGCTCCGCTTACTCCTTGGGTGAGATTCCTTTACCCCACAGCATAGTTAAACTCTGTCCCTACCATGGAGGTGTCCTTTCACATCTCTAAAACTCATTGTGTTCCACTGAGAAATGGGTAGGCAAGGCAGACAGCCAGTCATACTTACTGGACAGGACTAAAGGACTAGGGAGATTAAGGTGTTCTCAGTTTGTCTTTACATCTCCTCTATGAAGAATGTGTGTGGACCACCCCTACTGACAGCATGTCCTTTAAAAAACTTTTTTCGTATGAGTAAAGTACGTTCAGAGTGTTTCTATGTTGACTGAGAAGACATAATCCTGAGAGCTGATTGAGGCTCCAGGCTGTGCAGATATTGGGAAACATACTGTTTGGCTTCAAAAATTGAACAATCATCTATAACATCCCACTGCTGCACACATTAATTTTAGACACTGGACATCATTCATTAACATACAGACAGGCAGGCCTGCCTTCCTCGACCTCCTTTGTAGTCGGGACTCACTCAGGAATACCAGATTTCTCTAAGCAGATGTAGGCCACAGCTTATGAGATCTCACAACCTCATATCTCCTCCAGGTGTGGACATAACTCACCTCAATCTTCTCAGGACCTTGGACCTACACATAATCTCCAAGTGTGAGTGAGATGTTGGGCTTCCTGATTAGGCTGTGGTATGTAGTTAATAGTGTATCTTCTGTGGCTGGGTGCATCCCAGGTCTTCACATCTACATCGGCCTTGAGGAATGGGCTCATGGGAGCCCTGTACAGGAGGAAAGCAGTTACTAAGATGGTTTGAGGATCGTCAGCATCCTAGGGAGTAGAAATGAGTCTTGGGATTCAAAGGAGCCCCTTTTAGAATCTTTGCTTCCACACTGCATTTACCTTTGCATCTCCTTCCTATATTCAGGGCTTAAATAAGAAGTATGAGGGGAACACGTGTTACTGATGCCTTACCAGTTGTGGACCTTGAGCTTCATGTGGCACCCATGTTCCTCAGGAGAACAGTGTCAGTGTGGGGAGAGGCTCTACAGTTAGATTTGAGTGAGACTCAGGAAGCAATCTGGGTACAAAGCTCAGGGTCTACATAAGGTTAGGAGAAATGATGGAGTCTGTGCTTCTCAATGTCAGCTATTCCTGGATCACCCTATGTGCCAGGCTGTATGGTGGACACACAGAAGCTTTCCTTCCTCCCTGCCCACAGAGAGTTCAATCTTCCATGGGGAGGAAACAGGTG
>NW_006409378.1:12941-14322 GCF_000296735.1 Chrysochloris asiatica | reverse complement strand
GGCTTAAAGGATCAGTATGCCTGAAACACATGTTACTGATCCATTTCCTGTTGTGGGCCATGAGCCACATGTGGCACCCCTGTTCCTCAGGAGAAGAGTGTCAGTGGGGGCAGAGGCCTGCAATGAGCTCTGAGTGAGACTCAGGAAGCATTCTGGCTACATAGCTCATGGTCTCGGTAGGGTAGGAGAGAGGATGGAGTCTGTGCTACTCAGTGTCAGCTGTTCCTGGACCATCCAGTGTCTCAGGCTGTATGGTGGACACACAGAAGCACTCCTGCCTGTCCACAGAGTTCATTATTCCATGGGGATGAAAAAGCTGCTACACACAGGGTCTTAATTCTGTCTTTGTAAAGACAGAAATGTTGGTAAGACCGTTGATGCAGAATTCCCATTGTTTGGATGCTTGTTCAATGCTGCTGCCAAGTCTTCTGGTGACAAGAGAGTCATAGGAAGGCTGATAACAGGCCAAGGCCATGTTCACAAATGACCTGGGAAGACAATATGGCAGGAGAGGTCAATCATTGACCTTGCTTCTCTCCAAAAATCCCTTAGAGCCATATTCTGTATCTTTTCCAACTGAGTCAACATCGACATGGATGGTTCACCTCAAAACCCAGACTTCACCAAGGTCAGGATGCCTGCAGCCTCCCTGAGAGGAGTGAACATGCTCACATCAGGTTTGGACCATCAAATGCACATTCTCATGATACAATTTAAAGAGCCGGAGGACATTGGATCATAGATCCTTAGGTAGAATTTGTGGGTGTGTCTGCATGTAAGCTTGTGAGAGTGGCATGATTTTGAAGTAACTTAGGAGGTCCCCATGGCTCGGTCTGGCCAGAGATCCCAGTAGTCACATGCTCCACTCCTGGTTGAGAGCTCTGTGTAGAGGATTATGGGGTGGAAATCTTGGCAATGTGTTTTGTGGTGAGGAAGTATGTTCAGGTGTTAGAAAGGCAAAAAGAAAGGCAGTCATGGTGCTCAACTGTTCTTCTCTTCCAGCTCCAATTCCAACACCAACGCTGGAGCGTGACCCACCCTAGGGTCATTCATCTGGATGTCTAGTGGATAAATCAGGAGGGCAAGCACTTGTTCTATGGCCTCCAGGGCACTTAATGCCTTACAACACGGGCTCTCACCTGACAAACTGCCCTGTTTTCCAGCACGAGAGGATCATTGTCTTTCCGCAGGTGATGCTTGTGACTTACAGCCAGTGGGGGTTCCTGGTCCACAGCTCTAGTCACCCCCCAGTCTTTAGCCTTCCATGACTGCAAGTCCACAGCCATATTTGAGTTCAGAATTACAGTCCATACCTGCTTTTCATTTTTGAATGGAGGGCTTTCCAGATTAACAGCCTCTCTCTCCCCTAGACTACTGAGAC
>NW_006409378.1:9220-11857 GCF_000296735.1 Chrysochloris asiatica | reverse complement strand
TGTGAGTGAGATGTTGGGCTTCCTGATTAGGCTGTGGGCTTAGGGTAATTGTGTCTCTTCTGTGGCTGGGTGCATCCCACGTCCTCACATCTACATCGGCCTTGAGGAATGGGCTCATTGGAGCCCTGTACAAGAGGAAAGCAGTCACTAAGATGGTTTGAGGACCCTCAGAACCCTAGGAAGTAAAATGAGGCTTGGGATTCAGAGGAGCCCCTTTAGAATCGCTGCATGCACACACCGTATTTACCTCTGCATCTCTTTCCTATATTCAGGGCTTAAAGGAGAAGTAGGAGGGAAACACGTGTTACTGATCCCTTACCAGTTGTTGCCCTGAGCTTCATGTGGCCCCTCTGTTCCTCAGGAGAACAGTGTCAGTCGGGGGAGAGGCCCTGCAGTGAGATCTGAGTGAGACTCAGAAAGCATTATGGCTACAAAGCTCAGGGTCTACGTAAGGGTAGGAAGATGATGGAGTCTGTGTTCCTCAGTGTCAGCTTTTCCTGGACCATCCAGTGTGCCATGCTGTATTGTGTACACTCAGAAGCTCTCCTTCCTCCCTGCCCACAGAGAGTTCAGTCTTCCATGGGGAGGAAACAGGTGCCACACAGGGTCTTAATTCTGGGCTTTGTAAGGACAGAAATTTTGGTAAGACCTCTGATGCAGAACTCCCTTTGTTTGGATTCTTGTGAAATGCTGCTACCAAGTCTTACAGAGACAAGAGAGTCATAGGAACGCTGAATGGAGGGCAAGGCCACGTTCAAACATGCCCTGGGAAGACAATATGACAGGAGATGTCAATCACTGACCTTGCTTGTCTCCACAAATCCCTAGAGCCATCTTCTGTAGTTTTCAAGCTCAGTCAACATCGACAAGGATGGTTATCCTCGAAACCCAGACTTCACCAAAGTTAGGATGCCTGAAGACTCCCTGAGAGGAGGAAACATGCTCACATCAGGTGTGGACCATCAAATGCACGTTCTCATTGAAAGATCCGGGCGACATTGTCTCAGAGCTCCTTCATGGGGAATTGTTTGTGTGTTTGCATGTGAGCTTGTGAGAGTGGTATGGGGGAGAGGTAACTTTAGAGGTCCCCATGGCTGGTACTGGGCCAGAGATCATAGTAATCTCATACTTCATTCCAGGTTGAGAGCTCTGTGTAGAGTATTATGGGGTGGAAATCTTGGCAATATGTTTCGTGGTGAGGAAGTATGTTAAGTTATCTGAAAGGAAAGGAAGGTAGTCTTGGTGCTAAACTGTTCTCCTATTCCAGCTCAAGAACCAATTCCAACACAGGAGTGCAAGGAAATCCATGGTCCTTCATCTCCAGTTCTGGTACAGAAACCACAAATGCAATCACTTTTTCTAAGTCCTCCAGGTTACTTAATGCCTTATGGCCAGGGACTTCTCCTGACCAACCATGAGGATCTCCAGACCAGGAGGTTCATGAGTGAATCCCTGGGCATGTTCCTCAATACCCCCCAGAAGAGGCTCATGTATAACAACCCTGGGTGGATTCCTATATTCAGGCTACCGTTACTCCACAGCAAGAGCCCTGGCTGGCCGCATATTTAAAGGCCCATAGTATTTCCAGATTAACAGACCTATATTTCTCCCCATCAACAGCCCCATACCCCTTTATCCACTCCTATCAACAGCCCCACCTGCCCCCTTTTCTGTTCCATATCCAGAGCCCTGAGCAACCCCTGATCATTAGTTCCCCACCCAGAGCTCTTAGGAATTCTACTAGGAGTGTTCATGCAGCATCACTTATGAATAAATTATTTTCCTTTACCTTAGTGGATTTGTTTATTATTATAATTATTATATTTTTTTACATTGGTCATTTAATCCTTGCACTTTTCAATATTAGTAGGTTAGATTTTTTAGCATTCAAAATTTTTGTCATGATGTGTTTTTAATGCGTGCTCTAGTAGTTTTATTGTCCAATCACAACCCTATGGAAACAGCCCAACTCCATCTGTAGGAGCGTTTTCATCAGCACACGAGAAACACTGCACACAGAGAGCTCTTCTCTTCTTGGCCTCTCCCTCTGAGCCCTGCTGTCAATCAGTGACTCTGTGTCTGTGGATTCTCTGCTGGAGATTTCTGATCTGCATAGAAATATGTAGCCTTTCATCCTTGCTGCAGTCACTTAGCTTAAAACCATGGAGTTTCACCAAGGCCGATACCGGTACGTAGGTCTGCCTCCAGGTAAGTCTAAGTAGTGTTGCAACATATGGGTGGATCACACATTTTTCACCCATTCATCTGTGTGTGAACATTTGCATTGAGATCCTTTTGACTCTCGAGGGCTCTGCTACTGTGAGCTCTGTGGATAGGTATTTATGTGAGTACCTGTGCATAGCTTATGTCCCAAGGGTAGGTGAGTGTTGGGATGGATCAAAGGATGAACAAACTATGTTAGCTAATCCATAGAGTCCCCCAGGTCCCAGTTATATGTAGCAAAGATACAGTGGTTTTGGAGGTGTGATGAGTGAGGTGAGGAGTGAACGGTAATGTGGTGGTTTTATTCATGGCAAGTGAAAGAGTGTACAAATGAGGAGTAGGGAGGACTACAGGTAGAAATTGGTATTGTAGAGAGAAGGGAAGATCATTGGGTATACAGTATGCCCATTGAGG
>NW_006409378.1:7018-8175 GCF_000296735.1 Chrysochloris asiatica | reverse complement strand
GTGCAAGACCATGGGAGCAGGGACTACGGAGTTAGGCGGTGCCAATGTGCTGGCTCTGTACATGCTCTGAGCCTGTTGCTGGCCATACTACTGGTGGTAGGACAGCCTGCTATGGCTGCCCAACTCTACAGTGCTCGGGATGGGCATCGATCTGTGCGGCTGACCACAGCATTTGTCGCTGTCCACCAGGGCTGAGTACTGAAGTTGACTGTACTGGATGAGGCACAAGCACACAGTACCCGGGGCTCGACTGACTAGAGGGGACAGTGCTGGATCTCTACTGAGTGTTCCTCCCCACTGAGTCTGTTTCCTCGGGTCGCTGGGGGTGGACTTTGACAAATTGAAGGACTGCTGGTGCAATAGTCACTTTTTCACCTGGGTCAGAGTCTTAAAAGAGTACCTGCTTGGTCTGCTGGAAGAGAAGGAACAGAAGCCTGGTGTCCACCTTCTACTGGGCAACAAGGTGGGAAGGGTTGGATGGAGGTGGGGATGTACTGTTTCCTCTGCCTTTGACTCTGGACTCCCGGAACCCAGCTGGTCACTGGTGCCCAGGGATGAAGGTGACTGTTTTCTCTGAGTGCTCCAATCTAGCTGTAGGACAGGGAATAAGCAACTTGGATGTTAAGTCTCCACTTCCTTGCTTGTAAAATACAGGTCATATTTGATAATATCTAGAAAGTGACATAATTATCCCATCCATTAACTTTTGTGTGATGATTTCGTGTGACAGTGCAAGAAAGGCTCATAGGAGCCAATTAGAAAAAGAAAATGATCACAAATGGCAGACTGATTTCCAAGGACCTCCATCTTTTTAGAGTTGCTCAAATATTAATGTCAAGTGGCTTTGAAAAGGGAAGAGAGAAATTCCCAAGTACTCAAAAACGATGGGATGAAAATGACAACAAATTTTCGTCTCTTACATCTCTCTTTGAAGATGTAACATCGTCAATGCTAGTATTTGGTAGCTTTTAGGACGACTTAGAGTCCTGGTGTGGCATTATAGCATAGGGTACTAGACCTCAAAGTCGGTTTGAAACATAAGGTCAGTGGTTCCATCTCACCAGTCACTCCATATATAGGGTTGATATGAGTCAGAACCAACTGGACAGCACTTAACAACAACAATAGCATGATTTAATCTGAAATCCAAAAACCCT
>NW_006409378.1:3247-3791 GCF_000296735.1 Chrysochloris asiatica | reverse complement strand
ACTAAACTGAATGATGTACAGACCTATAAAGAAGGATCTGTAAAAGTGGGAGCTGAATGATGATTGTAATGATTAGGAACACAAACAGTACGGGACACAACATCAAAGTGACCTGCTGGAGCTCTGTCAGCCCTCAGGGTTGCATGTTGTGGATACTGCAAACACAAGAAACCTCTAGAAGGATTCTGAACCACTTTACCCTTGAGGAATAGGTTTGTTTATGGTCACATGGTCAATAAGGGATAGGACACAGAGATTTTTCATGGAGGAGGGGGATTTTAGCAGCAGATCCACTATTTCCTGCAATCTGGCAAAACTTCTGTATGTGTCTAGGATTACATTGATATGTACCAGGTCCCCCTTCAGGTAGGCATGTGGTAGGCTCTCCACAAATCTACCAGAGTCCCTGCTTAGATGGTTCTAACTACAGATGACTCATCAATGTCTTCCTCTGATCCACAAGTACACTAACATGAACAGAGGAGGGGCCTACTGTCACAGACAACCCCATGACACCCCGGGAAATCAGAGGGAAAACCATGAG
>NW_006409378.1:0-1543 GCF_000296735.1 Chrysochloris asiatica | reverse complement strand
CATTGACTGCCAGAGAACCAACAATCTGTCTTGGAAGAATTCAAGTCAGAATGCTTCTTAGAAACAAGGACTGTGAGACATCATGACACTAAGGTACTTTGGACATATTCCCACTAAGGACCAGTACAGGGAGAGGGACAGCATGCTTGGGAAAATGGAAGTTCAGTGTGAAGGAGGAAGACCCCCAACAGGATGCATTTTCATCGTGGCGCCACAATGTTCGGCTGTGAGACCAGGAGTAATCACAGTGTTTGGTTCTGTCTTGCATACGGTCCTTATGTGTTTGAAGCAAAATGATTGCCCGTAACACAACATGTTGAATCCATTCCTTGCTTGAAATTCTTTCCTTTCTCAATATATGTATTAGCTATTTGTGATCCTGATGGATACGTTTATGTTTGCTATCTCACATAGATCTGCAGACCAAGATGCCAGCATGATGCATTGTAGAGGTGGGGAGACTGGGGAGAATCAGAAACACAATGACTTTCTCAAAGCCCCAGAGTGGACAGAGGATAAATTTGAGTCTGGTCAGCTCTGTCTCCTCAAAGCTGTTATACCCAGGCTTTCGAAAAATCACTTTGGTTGTGTGTGATGTTGTCACTGTATACACTTAGCTAGATGGCATGGGGAATGCAGAACATTCAGTAGCCCATAGGTGATTTGAATGAGGTCTTATGGGAGTTCCAGCCCAGGTCAGGGGACATAGAATATGACATCACTTCCTTGACAACGCAATATGCACAACTTGGAACCCTGGTCACCAGGCAGAGCAAACTTCCAGTAAAGCTCATTTGAGTAGCTGACTCTCTAACAGGAAACATGTTTTCTTTTTGTTTCATTGTATCTGATGATAACAAACTTAAAAATTCTTCCTTTCTTAGGAGGATTACACGTAGCCTGAGCGTCCACCATCGACGACGCTGGCTTTTGACCTAAAATAAGCTAAAGGTATCACACAGTGGCCAAGAGCAGGAGGCAAGGCCACAATGTGATCCCACCTGGAAAGCCCCACATTCCTCTTCTTGTCACAGCACAACCAAGCGGCTGGTGAGCTGCAACCCCTTACCTTATGGTTCAAACCGACTTTGAGGTATAGTACCTTATCCTATAATACCACACCCAGACTCTAAATCATGCTAAAACTACCAGATATTAGCATTGATAATGTTACATCTTCAAAGAGAGATGTAAGAGATGAAAATTTGTTGTCATTTTCATCCCATCATTTTTGAGTACTTAGGAATTTTTCTCTTCCCTTTTGAAAGCAACTTGACATTAATTTTTGAGCAATTCTAAAAATATGGACGTCCTTGGAAATCAGTCTGCCATTTGTGATCATTTTCTTTTTCTAATTGGCTCCTATGAGCCTTACTTACACTGTCACATGAAATTGTCACACAAATGTTAATGGAGGGGATAATTATATCACTTTCTAGATGTTTTCTAATATGACCTGTATTTCACAAGCAAGGAAGTGGAGACTTAACATGCAGGTTGCTTATTCCCTGTCCTAAAGCTAGATTGGAGCACTCAGAGAAAA
>NW_006409377.1:61362-62512 GCF_000296735.1 Chrysochloris asiatica | reverse complement strand
AACAAGGCCAGGGCAGACTGTGGAACAGACCATCGAGTACTCACATGCAAATTCATAGTAAAGCTGAAGAAAAAGAAAACAAGTCCACAAGAGCCAAAACATGACGTTGAACATATCCCACCTGTATTTAGGTATCATCTGAAGAACAGATTTGATACACTAAACACTAAAGACCGAAAACCAGAAGAGTTGTGAGATGACATCAAGAACATCATACATGAAGAAAGCAAAAAGTCATTAAGAAGACAAGAAAGAAGGAAAAGATCAAAATGGGTATTAGAAGAGACAGTGAAACTTGTCCCTCAGCTTAGAGATGCTAAAGCAAATGAAAGAAATGAGGAGGTCCAAGAGCTGAACAGAAAATTTCAAAGATCAGCTCAAGAAGATAAAGCCAAATATTACAAAAAAATATGCAAAGATCTAGAACCAGAAAACTGAAAAGGAAGTCTACGCTCACGATTTCTCAAGCTGGGGGAATTAAAGAAAAAATTCAAACCTCGACTTTCATTATTGAGAGAGTCTCTGGGAACATTATTGAATGATGCAGAATGCATCAAGAGAAGATGGAAGGAATACACAGAGTCACAGTACCACAAGAAAATGGTTAATATTCAACTGTTTCAAGAGGTAGCACATGATCAATAGCCAATGATACTGAAGAAGGAAGTCTAAGGTGCATTGAACGAATTGGCAAAGAACAAGGCACCAGGAATTGATGGAATCAAAATAGAAATATTTCAAGAAAGTGAGGTGGCAAAGGAGGCATTCACTCATCTCTGCCAAGAAATTTGGAAGACAACTGTTTGGCCAATTGATTGGAAGAGATCCCTATTTGCATCCATTTCAAAGAGAGGTGACCCAACAAAATGTGGAAATAATTGGACAATCTCTTTTATATCCCATGTGAGTAAAGTTTTGTAAAGGTAAATGTAATACAGAAACGGCTGCAATCATTCATTGACAGAGAACTTCCAGAGGTTCAAGCTGGATTCAAAAGAGGCCATGGAATGAGGGATAGCATTGCTGATGTCTGATGGATCTTGGCTGAAAGCAGAGGATAGCAGAAAAATGTTTGCCTGTGCTTTATTGACTACGGAAATACTTTCGATTGTGTGAATCATGAGAAGTTATGGACAACATTGCAAAGTAG
>NW_006409377.1:57887-59372 GCF_000296735.1 Chrysochloris asiatica | reverse complement strand
GCGTTAGCCCACAGTGCCACACCAGGATTGGGGGCAAAAATGTTTATTTTGGTTAATAGCCTTTTGTTTGATTAACCCACTAATCATTATCTTGCCCATCTCTTTGCTAAACTTTGCCTTATATTTTATAATAAGTTCATAGTGTCACTCCTGTCTTGTTAAATTTCCATTTGCTTGAAACACATACACAAACATAGTCCTTAGATTTTCAACTTATATTTTTGTTTTTGTCTAGGTTGTGTTTCCTGTATGATTAATGATTAATCATGTTTTCTTTTCCATTCTACTACTCCCTATCTCTACAAAGGTGAATTTAATCCATCTATATTCAGTGTCCCCGTGTGGCACTGTAAAATACACACAATGGAATGTTATGTTACCATGAAGAATAACAAGGAAGCTGCAAACCACCGCATAACATGGATAAACCTTGAGGACATTATGCTGAATGAAATCAGTCAGTCACAAAAGGACAAATATTGTATGTGACCATTACTGTAAAAACTTAACAAAAGATACCCATACTAAAAAGGGGGAAAAATATTTGTCTGTCATCCATGGAAATGGAGTGGGAAATTTTAAGGGAGGTGGAGGGAGGTGATGGTAATGCACAGTGTAAGGGGCAGACACATCATAGTTCATGCATTTGGAAGGGCAATACAGAAGAAGGGGTAGGATTGTGGAAGAACAAGGTAGATAGAGAAACATTGAGTCAGCTTTGCATGGGCTAAATTGTACAGAGTTAAATAGTAATGAATGCTAAAATTTTGAACAACAGGGCTCTGTAATACAGGTATTGAGGCATACTTTGAAGAGGGGAAATAATACTAAAATGCTTGGCTGTATAATGAATATTGGTTTCCTTTGCCTACTATTGTTAAATAGAGTAGAATACAAAGGAATATGAAGAAACACAATTATAGAAAGCTTGTAAGCCCGTCTTCAACCTATAACTGATTGGAATATCTAAAAGGGGTTCTAGAACTTGCCCAGTGAAATAGGCCTTTTGCAGAGTGCTTGCAGTGTATTGGACCTTAGGTGAAATCCTGAGCCCCATCCAAAACCTTCTTTTGGTGGAACATTCCCACTAGAAAAGACAAGCAGACTATCCTGGAACACCTAGAGCAACAGACGATATATTGAAAGAAAGATGAGCAGGAAAATTCCAAAACAAAAATGGCAGTGTGATTGGCTTCTACAAGAATAAGCAAATTTTCTCTGGGGAGCCATCAAAGAATGCAATCAAGTCCCTTCAGGACAAACACCCCTCTAAGACTGAAACTCAAAGGGAACACATGAGCAGGCATGCAAGCTTCCTGGCAAACACATTTGTCTACTGGTGAGTGGAAGAGGGGAAAAGGCAGCAATGAAGAAAGAGGCTGAGTTAAATTACATTCTATATACTCCCATTTAGCTGGAGATGAGAGAGAGAAGCAGACAGTCTGGTTGGTCCAAAGTGTGGTGAGACCTGGCAACACCTTAGCC
>NW_006409377.1:55467-56187 GCF_000296735.1 Chrysochloris asiatica | reverse complement strand
TGCCCTGTAAACTTTCACTCAAATCACTATAAAAACATTAAAAAAAAAAAAAAAGGATTTGAGATGAACAAATCATTGGTTTTTCAGAATTCTATCATGTAATCTCCAGCATCATTTCTGTCACCAAGGCCATATTTTCTAACTACTGATCCTTTCTTTTTGTTTCCAACCTTTGCATTCCAATCGCCTGTGCTTATCAGTGTATCTTGATTGCATGTTTGATCAATTTCAGATTGAAGAAGGTGGTAGAATTCTATTTCATCCTTCTTGGTTTAAGTGGTTGGTGTGTAAATTTGAATAATAGTGGCATTAATTGATCTTCCCTTTAGGAATGTGGCTATTATCCTATCACAGACAGCATTGTAACTTATGACAGATGTTGATATGTTCTTTTTGACAGTGTATGCAATACCATTGTTCATCAATTTGTTATTCCTGGCACAGTAAACCATGTGATTGTCACATTAAAAATGTCTAATATTACTCATTTCAGCTCAACTGATGTCTAAGTTATTGATGTTTATGTGTTCCATTTCAGTTTTGACAATTTTCAAGTTTCCTTGATTCATACTTTGTGCATTCCATGTTGTGATTATTAATAGATGCTACCACTGTTTCTCATCATTTTGAGCAGTGCTCTCTTAACAAATGAAGGTCCCAAGGGCTTTATCCTGAGGGCTTTACTACATTGTGTTATCACAGTCAACTCTATTTTGAGGA
>NW_006409377.1:53163-54417 GCF_000296735.1 Chrysochloris asiatica | reverse complement strand
TTGTTATTTTCTCTTTTTTTCTGTTTGGTCCTCTGATGGTTAACAGTAAGAGATGTTTCTCAGTATCATTAATTTTGTCATCTGTTTCTTCATTCCTACTTCTTTGTCTTTCCAATATGCTATCTAACCCTGAAATTTTTATATAAATACTTTGAATTTCCATTTCTTTCTTTGTGTGGTTTCTAAATTTCCATTGTCAAATTGCAGAGCCGTTTGTTGACTAATTGTTATAATCCACCTGACCTTATTCCTCAATTCTGTGAGGTATTGTAAATCATATTATCATGTTAAATGCTTGTGATTATTAACCCATTTTGAAGTGAATTGCCATTGAAGTGATATTAAGATGGGTCTAAGGAGCTCTGGTAGTGTAGTGGTTACGAATCGGGCTGCAAGCCTCAGGGTCAGCAGTTCAAAACTACCAACTGTTCCACAAGAGAAAGATGAGGCTTTCTACTCCCATAAAGATTTATGGCCTTGGAAACCGTGTACAGGGTCACTATGATTCACCAACCTGATCTTATCTGTCAAAGTGAAATGTAATCTGTTCTCCAACTTATCTATCATTCCTGACATCAGCACTCTTTCTCTCCTGGGATTGATAATTTATTATAATGGTTACAGATAACTCATAGAAAGAACATAATTGCAATAACAACTTTAATAATAGATAAGGATCCAAATAAAACAAAAATATGCAAAATCAAGGTTCTGGAGGGATCCCAGCATAGGGTGTCAGTATCTGAAAGTAGACCCTTTTTGTATATCATTAGAGACTGTTTATGGAGTTCTGGTGTAGAGCTGCAGGTTAATGTTCTGGACTGCAAGGTTAGTTTCAATGGCAAGGTCAGGAGTTCAAGCTCAGCAACTCCTCCTTGAAAACTCTAAAAAGGGACACTATGAGTCAGAACCAACTAGACATCACTTAAAAACAATAACAAAGGACCTGCTTGTCATTCCCCCAAACCAATGCTTATTCTCATCCATTAACAACTTTTAAGCAGGAAATGGATATGTTACTTAAAAGGTTGGCTATTAGTTACTCCTCAACTGGGCTCAGTCTTTCTTTTTTTTAAAGTTTTTATTGTGAATTGGATTCTAGTTTACATGAGAGAACATGAGCTTTACATTAATCCTATTGTATTTCGTTTCACTGCAATGATTACAATCCCCTCCATGCATCATCATTCAACAGCATTTGCTTCCATTCCCTCTGGTATTTAAACAACCAAAGGGCACACCCTGCAAGCCGGT
>NW_006409377.1:27633-28241 GCF_000296735.1 Chrysochloris asiatica | reverse complement strand
GGCTGTGAAAAGAACCAATAGATTCATTTTGGAAGAAGTTCAGCCAGAGTGCTCCTTGGAGGCCAACATGGCCAAAGTTTGTCTCTCATACTTTGGACATATTGTCAGGATTAGCCAAGTGGCAACAGCAATGAATGAACTCAAGCTTGACAATGGTACCAACTCGATTGCAACCAACAACAACATATATATATATATATATACCTCTAGTAGCATAGTGTTTACGAATTGTTCTGCTAACCTCAGGGTCAGCAGTTTGAAACTACCAGCTGTTCCACAGGAAAAAGATTAGGCTTTCTGTTCCCATAAAGATATACAGCTTCAGAAACCCTGTACAGGGACGATATGAGTTAGAACCGACTCCATGGTACATAACAACAACAACAACAATATATATATATACACATATGAGAAAGAAGAGGGTTCCTGCAAAGATTTAAAAAGTCATGGAAACCCTACCCTATGCAGTCTGTATCAATCTATCTGTCTATCTATCTATCTACAGACTCTTGTCCTTGTGAGGTAAAATGCTGAACTGCAAAGTAGGTTTCTACTGCCAGGTCTGCTGTTCAAGATCACCAGTCATTCTAGGGTTATCTTATGCAGGT
>NW_006409377.1:23741-27192 GCF_000296735.1 Chrysochloris asiatica | reverse complement strand
CTATATAACATTTCTGAAAAGTGGCTGGTGTGTTTGAATGGCCAAATTTGTGGTTTGCAGTCCTTTACTGATTCCACAGCACCACACTGGCAGTCTATATATAAATTTATTTGACTGACTCTGTGGAAGATATAGGTGAATAAGTTAAATAATCCATTTATTACATTTGATAAAGTTACATCATAGTGATGCTAGTTTTGAATCTGCTGGCAATTCTCATGTATAATTTATTTAAAGTTCCCTCTAATTAATATCCTCAGTCATCAATATGAGAGAAGAAACTTCTGTATAAAATGATGAAATGTTTTTATTTTCTACTAGTTTATTTGTCATAATGCTTGATCATGAGCATGTTACCTAGTGGAAGGAACATGGTTGACATTTTCTTGCTAATAGGCCAATTTGCACGAGACAGCGGTGTGAGTAGAATATCAGAAAGACGAACTAAATAATATCCAGTGATTCTTTATATCAAGACTACAAAAATGAACTGAAGCTATGAAAAGCCAGTCACACTGAATAAGTATATTATTTTCTGTTAGTATATAGTGCCACCCAGTGTTACAGAATTCTCCATGGTGCACTATGCATAGTACGCTATGTGCCAAGGTTGAAAGAGATTTAAAAGACACTATGTGAGGTACAATTTAATATGTTTATGTTGAAGTTTGGTTAGGAATATTGCATATGCTGGCTTATTGAAAAACGTTAATTTTAAGTAAAGCAGCCAGAAAACAAACTAGAATGGTCACTTCAATCTCAATATAAGTGGTAATTCTGCTTCTGAAACTTTGTTGTTTATAGAAAAGCCAAGACAACTTTTAGAGTTTTAATAATGTACTGTATGCAAGCTGCATTAAGATATAACCAGATCATTCTATAGGCCAGAATTTATTCAAGGATATTTTATGTTTCTCTATGTCCAAAATTGTAGCTTGTGAATTAAATTACAGTGTGGAAATGGACAAACATGCAATCAAGTTGTACGCCTAACTATTGGTGATTGGAATGTATATGTTCCAAAGAGGAAGAATCAGTGTTTGGAAAATGTGGTTTTGGTGATAGAAATGATGCTGAAGATTACATGACAGAATTTGCAAGACCAAAGATTTCTTCATTGCAAATTTAATACACAGAAACCAAATTGACTGCATATGTGGGAAGAAACGGTAGAAAACTCCATATTAACAGCCAAAACAAGGCCAGGGCAGACTGTGAAACAGACCATTAATTGATCACATGCAAATTCAGACTGAAGCTAAAGAAAATGAAAACAAGTCCAAGATAGCCAAATATGACCTTGAATGTATCTCACCTAAATTTAGAGCTCATCTGAAGAAGATTTGATGCATTAGACACTAAGATCAAAGACCAGAAGAGGTGTGGGATGACAGCAAGAATATCATACATGAAGAGAAGGAAAAGAATAAAGTGGATGTCAGTAGAGACTCTGAGTCTTGCTCTGAGATGCTAAAGCAAATGGAAGAAGTGAGAATGTACAAGAGATGAATAGAAAATTTCAAAGTTCATCTAGAGAAGACCAAAGCTCCATATTATCAGCTACAACAGACTGTGGAACAGACCATCATCAATTGCTCACATGCAAGTTCAGGCTAAAGCTGAAGAAAATGAAAACATGTCCATGAGCACCAAAATATGACTATGAACATATCCTACCTGAATTTAGAGATCAACTGACGAACAGATTAGCTGCATTAGACACTGAAGACTGAAGACCAGAAGAGTTGTGGGATAACATCAAGAACACAATACAGGAAGAAAGCAAAAGATCATTAAGAATATAAGAAAGAAAAAAAGAAAGAAAGAAAATGCCAAAATAGATATCAGAAGAGACTCTGAAACTTGGTCTCCAGCATAGAGCTACTAAAACAAATGGAAAAAAAGAGGAGGCAAAAGAGCTGAACAGAAAATTTCACAAAGCAGTTAGAGAAGATTAAGACAAATATTATAACAAAATTTGTAAAGACCTGGAATTAGAAAACCAAAAGGGAAGAACACACTCAGCATTCTTCAAGCTGAAGGAACTTAAATTATTAAAGTTTTGACTTGCAAGATTGAAGGATTTTATGAATAAAGTATTTAATGATGCAGAAAGCATCAAAAGAATATTCAAGGAATACATAGAGTCATTGTACCAAAAAGAAATGGTCGATGATCAACGATTTCAAGAGATGTATATAATCAACAGCCAGTGGTACTGAAGGAAGAGTCATTGATAAAGAATGAGGCTTTGGGAATTGATATAATGCACACTGAAATCTTTCAACAAGCTGATGAAGCACTGGATGTACTCACTCATCTTGCCAAGAAATTTGAAGGACAGCCTCCTGAACAACTGTCAGGAAGAGACCCATATTTGTGCCCATTCCAAAGAGAGTTGACACAACGAAATACAGAAATTGATAGATAATTTCTTTAATACTTCATACAAGGAGAATATTGCTAAGGAGAATTCCAAAATGGCTGCAATCATACATTGACAGACAACTTCCAGAGTTTCAAACCAGATTCAGAAAAGGACGTAGAATGAGTTACATTATTGCTAACATCAGATGGCTCTTGGCTGAAAGCAGAGAATACCATAAAAATGTTTATCTGTACTTTATTGACTTTGCAGAGACTTTTGATTGTGTAGATTATAACAAACTATTGACCCCATTGCAAACAATGAATATTCGGTAGCACTTTTTGTGATCATGAGAAATCTGTATATAGACTAAGAAGCAGTTGTTCGAACAGAAAAAAGGAACACTGAATGGTCCAAAATTAGGAAAGGTTTGTGCTAGTATTGTATTCTTTTTCCATAGTTATTTAATATGTTTGCTGAGCAAATAATTTGAGAAACTGGATTATATGAAGAAAAACATGGCATCAAGATAGGAGGAAAACTCATTAACATATGTAAATGATACAAAATTGCTTGCTGAAAGTGAAAACAACTTTAAATATTTACTGATGGAAGTCAAGGACCACAGCCTTTAGTATTTGTTGCACCTGGGTGCTGTTGGTTAATGCACTGGACTGCAGAGTTGTTTGAACAGCAAGGTCTGCGGTTCTACTCACCACCTAATCCTTAGAAACCCTATACAGGGTCACTATGGGTCAGAAATGACTCAAAGGCACTTAAACAACAAAATGAAACTGAAACAAAGAATTCTCACCACTGGACCACTGAATAACATCATGTTAAATGGGTAAAAGATTCAAGTTGTCAAAGACTTCATTTTGTTCAAATCAACCCTCATGGAAGCAGCAGTCAAGATATCAAGCATATTGCATTAGGTGAATCTGCTGCACAAGACCTCTTTAAAGTGTTCAAGAGCAAAGGTGTCAGTTTGAGAACTAAGGTGTGTGTGATCCAAACTATGGTATTTTAATAGCCTTATATGCATGTGAAAGAAGGAACTCTGGTAGTGTAGTGGTTACGAAT
>NW_006409377.1:21371-22596 GCF_000296735.1 Chrysochloris asiatica | reverse complement strand
ATTATTATACCAAGGATATTGTGACAATTCAATATTGTGTCAAATTGACTGTGCCAAGATTCTCAATAGTTTGAGAATTAAAATGTAGTAATTCACCATGATGAGATCTGTTATGAGCAGCTAATCAATTGAAAGGAAGTTTCCTTTAGACTGTGGCCTGCAACACCTTTGATCTTACAAGAAATTAAAAGAGAGAGAAGTAAACAGGTGTCAGACATATTACCATCAAGAAAGAAGAGCCAGGATTTGAGTGTCTTTTGCACCCAGGGTCCCTGCACTGTGAGGCTTATGGAACCAAGACAAGGTTAATTCTAAGATGCATGGAGATCTCTATGGAATGTTGAACCTATAGAAACTGAAAGGAGACAGGGACCATTATACAGAGCCAACACAAAGAGAAAGCCTTCCCCTATATTCAGTACTTCTAATATCCTAAACTAAGAGAATGCATCTCTATTTGTAAAAGGCACTCACTTCAATTATAGTATTTCTACTATATCAGCACTAGATAACTGAAACAGACATCATCATATTCTACTCCTCTCTCATTTATCTTCTCAAGTTCTTTCCAACTGTATATTGAATCCTACTTGGTTTTGTTGCTTGGTTAGCTGTTTCCTTGTCCATGCCATCATTATTTAGGTCATTTTAATATCATGTCAATGTATGATAAGCACTGGACTACTAACCAAAGTTTGGTGATGCAAACTCACCATCCACTTCTCTGAAACCCTATGCAAAGTCACAATGACTCAGAACCAACTTGACAGCACTTTTCAACCAAAATAAACTCATATCATCATCACAATTTCACCTACCTAATATTTCTGTTTCTCACATCTGTTTGTAATAAAATCAGCACAAAATAAAATGAATGCACATCAAACTCTACTCAATGTTTTGACAGATAGATTGTAGATTCCCCATTGGTCAGTCTTGCCTTTTAGTATACACTCATATCAGCTTTGGTACTGTGCATGTTAATTAATTCTATATGAAGTTTATCATGGAATAACTAAACAGTGATTCAGGGTAAACTGCTGAAGGTAAGTATAATTCACTGCGATTGGGTGAGAAGATAAGTGAAATTTATATTGCTTTGCAACTGGCGATCACTCTTTATATTCCAGGGTGTGTCTAAAGTCGTGATTTCCACCAAATTTGGTTTCAAAAGTCACTTATGTATCCAGACAGACGAGGAACACATACCTTACTGAAAAAAAAA
>NW_006409377.1:13176-20603 GCF_000296735.1 Chrysochloris asiatica | reverse complement strand
GAATTCACAGGGTATTTTCAGTCAAAATGGTTTTGTGAGTATATACTTCAAATTTCCGATTCTTTTCTAAGAATAGTTAAACTATATCACACATATATGTCTTTACACTGCCCCTGAGGCAAAGAAAATTGAAAATAGCATGGGCTTCCATAAAAACAAACATGTCACCTTTTTACTAAGTTTTTTGTTTTGGAAAAGGTACAGCCAGAATGCTCCTTTGAAGTGAGGTTGTGGAGACATGTACTTTGAACATTTTGTCGGGTCAGATCAGTCCCTGCCAAATGACATCATGCTTGGTAAAGTGGTGTGTTGGTAAAAATTAAAAAGACACCCAATAAGATTTGAGTTTGCATCAAATCAACAGCATTTAATATTGAAAAAAACCTGCCACTGATTGCATTCCAACTACTAGGTACATTATATAGGATTTCCATGGTTGTAAAGTTTATGGGAACAGAAAGTCTACCTGTTTCCTGTGGAGCTTCTTCTGGGTTTAAACAGCCAACCATGCAGTTAAAGTTAAGTGCTAAGTGCTCACTCTATATTATCATCAGAGTGACATGTATGTATTTATGTGTATATATGTGTGTGTCCTAGTGTGGCACTGTGGGTTAATGTGCCAGACAACAGAGACATTTGACTTGCAAAGTCGATGGTTCAAGCTCACCAGCTGCTCCTCGGAAACCCTATACAGGGTCGTTTTGGGTAAGAATCTAATTGATGGCACTTAACAATAATGTGTGTGTCCATATATACAATTTATGCACCTACCACTAAAGCCAGTGAGAAGAAATAGAAGAATTCTACTATTGACTTAAATCAGAAATTGATAAAAAATGCAATCAAGATATATTGATCATTAAGGGTGATTGGAATGCAAAGTTTGGAAAATATGAACTTGGTGATAGAAAATATGAACTTGGTGATAGAAATAATACTGGAGATCACATGATAGAATTATGAAAAAAAATGATTTGTTAATTTCAAATTATTTCTTCAGATAACATAAGAGATGATTATATACATGGACTTCACCATATGGAATACACAGAAATCAAATTGACTATAATTGCAGAAAGAAAAAATATGGAAAAGCTATGTATCATCAGCCAAAACAAGACAAGGGGCAGATTGTGGAACTGACTATCAATTGCTCCTATACAAATTCAAACTGAAGATGAAGAAAATGAAAACAAATCCACAAAAGCCAAAATATAACCGTGAATATATCCCACCTGAATTTAGAAATCATCTGTAAACAGATTTGATACATTAAACTCTAAGGACTGAAGACCAGATGAGTTGTGGCATGACATCAAAAACATCATAGAAGTAGGAAGCAAAAAATCATTAGGAAGACAAGAAAGAAGGAAAAGGTCAAAATGGATGTCAGAAGATACACTGGAACTTACTCTCCAGCATAGAGATGCTAAAGCAAATGGCAAAAATGAAGAGGTCCAAGAGCTGAAAAGAAAATTTTCAAAGGCCAGCTCAAGAAGACAGAGTCAAATATTACAATGAAATGTGCAAAGATCTGGATTCAGAAAACCAAAAGGGAAGAACATGTTCAGCATTTCTCAATCTGGGAGTTCTGAAGGAAAAATACAAGCCTTGACTTTAATTATTGAAGGATTCTCTGGGCAAATTACTGAATGATGCAGAAAGCATCAAATGAAGATGGAAGGAATACACAGAGTCACTGTTCCAAAAGGATATGGTTGATGTTCAACCATTTCAAGAGGTAGCATATGATCAAGAACCAATGATACTGAAGGAAGAAGTCCAAGGTATATTGAAGGAATTGGCAAAGAAAAAAGCATCAGGAATTGATGGAATAAAAATAGAAATCTTTCAAGAAAGTGAGGCAGCACTGGAGGCAATCACTCATCTATGTCAAGAAATTTGGAAGACAACTATCTGGCAGACTGATTGGAATAAATGTGTAATTGTGCCCATACCAAAGAGAGATGACCCAAAGGAATGTGGAACTTATGAGACAATCTCTTTGATATACCATGTGAGTAAATTTTACTAAAAGTAATACAGCAATGACTGAAAACATATATTGACAGAGAACTTCCAGAGGTTCAAGCTTGACTCAGAAGAGGCCATGGAACGAGGGATAGATATCATTGCTGACCCCCGATGTATTTTGGGCGAAACCAGAGAATACCAGAAAGATCTTTACCTGTGTTTATTGACTATGCAAAATCTTTCGATTGTGTGGATCATGACAACCTATAGACAACATTGCGAAGTATAAGTATTCCTGAACACTCAATGTCTTTATGAGGCATCTGTACATGGACCAAGAGGCAGTTTTTCTAAAAGAACATGGGAACAATGAATGGTTTAAAATTAAGAAAGGTGTGCGATAGGGCTGTATTATTTCACCATACTTATCCAACCTATATGCTGAGCAAATAATCTGAGAAGCTGGATTATATGAAGAAACATGTGGCATCAGGATTCAATGAAGATTCATTAACAACATTTGAAGATTCATTAACAACCAATGAAGATTCATTAACATCTTTGCTTGCTGAAAATAAAGAGGACTTAAAATACTTATTGATGAAGTTGAAAGACCACAGCCTTTGGTATGGATTACATCTAAATGAAAAGAAAACAAAAATCCTCACCGCTGGATCAATAAACAATATTCTTATCAACAGAGAAAAGACTGAAGTTGTCAAGAACTTCATTCTTCTTGTATCAAATAGCAACACTCATGGAAACAGCAGTCAAGAAATCAAACTATATATTATTGCATTAGGCAAATCTGCTGCTTAAGACCTTTTTAAAGTGTTGAAGAGCAAAAATGGCAGTTGAGGACTAATGCGTGCCTGACCCAAGCCATGGTATTTTCAATAACCTCATATGCATTCTAAAGCTGGAAAGTGAATAAGGAAGACAGTAGAAGAATTAATGCATTTGAGTTATGGTGTTGGAGGAGAATATTGAAAGTGCAATGGGCTATCAAAAGAACTAACAGATCTGTGTTGGAAGAGGTGTATCCAGAGTGTTGCTTGGAGGCCAGGATGGTCAATCTTTGTCTCTTATGCTTCAGACATATTGTCAGGAGGGACCAGTTTCTGGAGAAGGATACCATGTTTGTTAAGGTGGAGGGTCAGAGAAAAAGAGGAAGACTCCCAGCAAGTTTGATTGCTAAAATGATAGCATCAATTAGTGCAAGAGTGGCAACAATTGTGAGGTTGGCCCAGGACCGGGCTGTGTTTCATTCTGTTGTTTATAGGGTCACTATGAGTCGGTACTGACTTGATGACAACTAACCACAGCAACATATGTAGTTAATTGTCATCTAGTTGGTTCCTTAATGAGTGACACTGTGTAGTGTTTCTGAGAAGTGGGTGGTGTGTTTGAACCACTGAGCCACTGACCTTTAAGTTGCCAATACAGCAGTCCAGTGTTTAGAGTACAATAGCACACCAGGACCTATATGTATATACATACATACATGCATATGCACACACATTTTTATATTGCATAAGCAATGAACTGCTAACTTCAAGGTCAGTGGCTCAAACACATTAGCTGCTTTTCCCAAATCTTTTACCAGTTTTCTATGAGAAGGAATACACTCAACAGCACTTAACAACAGCAACAACATGCATATGTGTGTATATATCTATATCTATCCACATCTATCCATACATATCTCTATTTCTATGGGTAATACATAGATAGAGATATGTATGGATAGATGTGGATAGATATAGATATATACCACTCTTGTCAGATTATTGTATTTTGCTGACTTGCATGTTACTCTGGCGCTGAAAGCAATTACAATGGTATTTTAATTAACAGCTGGGTCACCTGTGTTGGAAAATTTTAGCTCAGCTTCCAGATTAAGACAGCCTTAAATGAAGGAAAGGAGGATAACCTCTGAATGTTTAACCACTGAAAACCTTTAGAATAGCAGTAGAATATATGATCAGCTAGCATCAGAATACTGGATATTCTGAATACTATAAATAGCTTAAGAACACTGTAAGACATAATGCCAGAAGATGTCCCCCTAGGGTTGTAAGGCACTGAAAATACAACTGAGAAAGAGCTTTCTCCTCAAAGTATAGTGGACAGAGATGATGTTAATGGAGTAAAGTTTTCAGGATCTTCATTTGTTGAAGGGGCACAACTCAAAATAAGGAGAAACATCTAAAATATCAATTAATAATTGGAACAGGAATGTATGATGTAAGAATCTAGAAGTTGGAAGTTGTCAAAAATGAAATGCCTAAATATCATTATCCTATACATCAATGAGTTGAAATGGACTGGCATTGGTTGTTTTGAATATGACAGTCATATGATTTACTATGTAAGAATGAGAAATTGATGAGGCAAGGAATTGCACTCATCATCAAAAAGAACATTTCAAAATCTATCTTGAAGTATAATGCTATCTATGATATGATAATATCTATACTCCTATAAGGAAGACCAATAAATACAACTATAAGTCAAAATTATACAAATCAGTGATGATTAAATTAAAGAATTCTACCAACTTCTTCAGTTTGAAATTGATCAGATATGAAACCATGATGTATTGATAATTACTGGTGATTGGCGTGCAAAGGTTAGAAGCAAAGAGTCAGGATGAGTAGTTGGAAAAGATGGCCCTATTTATAGAAACAATGCCAGAGATTGTATGATAGGATTTTTCAACACCAGTGACTTCTTCATTGCAAATAACTTCTTGAAACAACACAAAAGGCAACTTACACATGGAACTCAACAGATGGAATAAAAAGGAAGTAAATTGACTAAAACAGTGGAAAGAGAAAGTGGAAAACTCATCTCACTTGTCAAAACAAGGCCAATGGAAGGATGTGTGGAAGGCTGTGGAAGAGACCATCTATAGCTTATATGTAAATTCAGGCTGAAGCTAAAGAAAATTAAAACATGAGAGCCCCAAAAAATGAACTTGAATGTATTCCCTCTGAATTTAGAAATCATCTCAAGAACAGAATTAATACATTAGCTGTTAATGATTGATGACCAGAAGAGTTGTGGGGTAACATCAAAAACATCATACAAGAAGAACAGGTCATTAATAAGACAGGACAGAAGGAAAAGATCAAAACAGATATTAGAAGAGACTGAAACTTGTTCTTCAATGTAGAGAAGTGAAGCAAATGGAGGAAATGAATAGGTAAAAGGGCTGAACAGAAATTTTAAAAGGGTAGCTCAAGAAGATAAAGTCAAATATTTTTAATGGAACGTGCAAAGATCTGGATTTAGAAAAACAAAAGAGAAGGAAAAGCTCAGCACTTATCAAACTGAAAGAACAGAGCAAATAATTCTACGCTCAATTTGCAATATTGGAGGATTCTATAGGAGTACTGGTATGGTGCTGTGGGTTAATGAGCCAGACTGCAAAGCTTTTTGAACTGCAAGGTTGGAAGTTCAGGCTCACCAGCTGCTCCTCGGAAACCCTGTATAGGGTCGCTATGGGTCAGAATCGACTCGACAGTACTTAACAACATCATAGACAAAGTATTGAATGATGTTTTCTCTGTTGTTAGGTGCCATCAAGTCAACACCAACTGACTGTGATCCTAGGCATAACAGAATGAAACACTCCCAGTTGTGCACCAGCATCACAATTATTACTGTGCTTGAGCCAATTTCTTCTGACAATCCATCTCATTTTGGGTCTTTGTCTCTTTTGCTGACTGTCCACATTACTAAACATGATGTCTTTCTCCAGGGATTGGTCCCTCCTAATAAAAAGTCCAGACTATGAGAGACAAAGTTTGACCATCCTGGTTTCAAAGGAGCATCTGGCTATACTTTTTTCAACACTGATTTTTGTGTTATTTTGGGAGTCCTGGTGTGGCACTATTGGTTAATGCGCCAGACTGCAAAGCCATTTGAACTGCAAGGTTGGTGGTTCAAGCTCACCAGCTGCTCCTTGGAAAGCCTATACAGGGTCACTACAGGTGGCAATTGACTCGACAGCACTTAGCAACAACAACAATGGTACTTTAAAAATTCTCTTCCAACACCATAACTCTAATGTACTCATTCTTCTATGGTTTTCCTTATTTACTGTCCAAATTTCATATGCATATGTGGCTTTTGAACATACCGTTGCTTGGGTGGGTCATGATGTAGAACACATCAAATGAAGATGGAAGAAATACAAAAAGTTACTGTACCAAAAAGAAACAGTCAGTTTTCAATAGGTAGCATGTAATCAAGAGCCAATGGTAGAAATCCAAGGTGTACTGAAGTCATTGACAAAAAACAAGACTACAGGAATTGTTGGAATACAAATTGAACTCTTTCAACAAACTGATGCATCACTCATTTGTCCCAAGAAATTTGGAAGACAGCTAACTGGTGAATTGATTGAAGAATACCATTATTTGTGCCCATTCAAAGAGGGGTGGCCCAATAAAATGTGGAAATTATCAGACAACATCATTACTATAAAATGCAAGTAATATTTTGCTAAAGATAATTCAAAAACAAGTGCAACAAGACATAAACAGGAAATTACCAGAGATTGAGGAGCTCTGGTGGTGTAGTGTTTTTGAATTAGAGTGTGAACCAAAAGGTCAGCAGTTCGAAACTGCCAGCTGATCCATAGGAGAAAGATGACACTTTCTGCTCCCATAAAGATTTACAGCCTCAGAAACCCTGAAGAGGGTTGCTTTGAGTCGGAACCAACTCCACGGCACATAACCAACCAACAAACAGTTCTTTACACCAGCCTTTAGTATGGGTTGTACCTCAATGTAAAGAAAACAAAATCGTCAAAACTGAACCAGTAAACGGCATCAATATAAATGGAAAAAATGATTGAAATTGTCAAAGACTTCATTTAGTTCAGATCAACCATCAACACTCATGGAAGCAGCAGTCAAGAAATTAAGCAACATATTGCATTAGGCAAATCTCTGCACAAGAACTCTTTAAAGTGTTCAACAGCAAAGATATAAATTTGAGCACTAAGGTACATCTGACTGAAGCCATTGTTTTCAGTATACCTATATGCATGTCAAAATTAGACGATAAATGAGGAGGACAACAGAATAATTGCTGGATTTGAGATATGGCATTAAAGAAGAATATTAAAAGCACTATGGATTGTCAGAAGAACAAACTAATCTGTGTTGGAAGGACCACTAGACTGCTACTTGTAAGAAGGATGGGGAGACTTCCTTTCTCATATTTCAGTCATATTATCATGAGGAACCAGTTCTGAGGGAGGGATGTAATGTTTGGTAAAGTAGATGGTCAGCAAAATGAAGAAATCCCCAAGTAAGATGGATTGACACAGTGGCAGATGAAATAAACTCAAGCATAACAATGATTATGTGGTTGGCACAGGGCCAGGTACCAGATTACTTTGAGTTGGAACTGACTTGAAGTACTTAACAACAAAGTAT
>NW_006409377.1:9271-11114 GCF_000296735.1 Chrysochloris asiatica | reverse complement strand
CTTGACAAATATGATTGAGTGCCTCCTGTGCCACCTCACTTTCTTGAAAGATTTCAATTATTATTTTATCAATTCATGGTGCCTTGTTCTTTGCTACTTCCTTCAATGCACCTTGGATCTTCTCCTTCGGTATCATTGGCTCTTGATCGTTTGCTACCTCTTGAAACTGTTGAATATTAACCATTTCTTTTTGGTACAGTGACTTTGTGTATTCCTTCCACCTTCTCTTGATGCTTTCTCCAGCATTCAATAATTTTCCATAGAATCTTTCAATAACGAAAGTCAAGGCTTAATTTTTTTCTTCAGTTCCCCCAGCTTGAGAAATGCTTTGCACGTTCTTCCTTTTTGGTTTTCTGATTCCAGATCTTTGCACATTTTGTTGTAATATTTGGCTTTATCTTCTCAAGTTGATCTTTGAACATGGAATAGTTTGTTTTAGAATTCTTTCAAAGTATTTGTAACATGGCACTCCAAAATAGCAACAAAGCACATTAATTCAGTAGGAATCAGTATTTAAAAAAAATAAAGATAATATGGCAATTACATTTTTCAAATTATTTGGATAATGTTCCTATGGAAATTTGATATTTTACTGCAAAAAAATTCTAGAAGTATACTATTTTCAAGGACTAAAGGAGTTATTCACAAAGCCTTTTTAAAAACAAATAGGTGATCATTGTTCCAGGTTTTAGCCCTGTTTTTCTTGACTTATGTTCACTCTCTGATTTGGTTTTGCTGGAATGAATTGTTAAGAGTTAAATATTTCATGTGGAAGTATGTTAACTCTAGTGGCAAAGGTTCCCAGGAGAATATTGAATAATAAATAATAGCATTTTTTCTTTGTTAGCTTCTCATATCCATGCTTACTGAATGTCATGCTGAGTATCCAAAGAAAGTATGTGTTTGTGTCAAAAAGAAGCAAGACACTACAGAGCCACTTCAGTCTAACTTCAGAGGATCTCTTGCTGTGCCATACAGACAATTAAATAACCACATTCCCATGGTGAGCTACCTGAAATACACTAGTGCCTAGAAAACAAAATCAAATTTATTTTCTTTTAAAATTTTTCTTAGAAAAATTTCAAGTGAGTTTAAAACTTATTTATTTTAAATGATTGCAATCTCTGCTATTGTATTTCATTTAAGTGAATATTTCCAATAATTGTATATAGCATATTTTAGTAGCCTGTATAAACCTTAAATGAAAGCACAACCAAATAACTGCATTGATAAAATGTTGAAAATAAAACAGAGATTCTTAATGAGTATGTAAGAAAGTAATCCTCTAATATCAGTCAGTAGCTATGACTTCACAGTGTATGAAGATATATTATTGCTAGGACATATGACAAAGTGAAACCAAACAATATTACTGAAATAATACTCATTTATTTACAAAATTTAAATGGGTTAAACATGTTCTAATAAAACTTAAATCTGAATTCAGGAAACAGAGTCTTAGATATGCCATTTCTATCACATGTGAAGGGCTTATAAACATTTTGTTCCTAAAGAGTTCTTCTTCCAGGGAAGAAACTAAATTGCTTTTCTTTTAACTGGGTAAATTAAATGAATTGCTATTCCAATAACAATGCAAGTTGCCTTTACAGAATTATTATTTTAATAATGATGTGACATGTGTTATGAATTCTGCTTTTAAACTATTCACATACACTTATCTTTAATTATTTATAAAACAATTGAATCATACAAGTCAAGCAAAATAATAATATTCTAATCCATGTGAAAACTATGATGATTACTATTAATATAATTTAATAAGTGTTTTAAAATATTTTTGCAACTAGGAGCTCTGGTAGCGTAGTGGTTACGAATCGGGCTG
>NW_006409377.1:7257-8967 GCF_000296735.1 Chrysochloris asiatica | reverse complement strand
TCTTTTGAAACCCTATGAAGGGTTGCTGTGAGTTGGAACTGACTTGACAACAGTTAACAAACACATACCATATTTTTACATATTTTAACACATATACTAAAATATGGTACTATAATAATATTCTAATTGGACTTTTACTTTAATGAAAGTATGTTAAATATCTTCCTGTTTCCAAAAAGGTTGTTTAGAAAATTTATTCATACTAGCAAGATAAGATGTCAACTTTATTTTGCTCTCTGAGTAATTTGTTTTTGCATACTTGATTTATATTTAAAATGATAATTATAACAGTTTATATTTTCTAAGAAAGGTCACAACATCATTTCCTATTAGACATACTAATCTATAATGTGACATTGTTAATTCATCCCCTCATCAAAAGATGACAGTAATTCATCCAGCTTCAGTAGTCCATTAACTGCCACATTCAGATGCAAACAATTTTACCAAGCACCTCCTAAATTCCTATGCTACAAAACTGAGAGGAAAATGAATTGCTAGCTAAGAAGATCTGTTTAAACTCACCAGTGGCTCCACAGGCAAAAAGTTCTAAAAGTCTACTCATTTACAGATTCCTGTCTAAGAAACAATGCAGCAGCTCTACTCTGTCATACTTGGTCACTGTGAGTTGGAAATGACACGACAGCAACATCAACAGTTTGTGAGAGGTTTGTTTTGCAGGAGAATCCAATGACTTTTGACCTTACCTAACTATTTTTAAAGTGCCCTACCACATGTATTTTCATTTGCAGAAAATAGCTAGAATGAAAGTTGCAAAAAATGTTACTGAGATTACTGAAATTCTAAGCCATAAAATAATAGAATTAATAGCCAGATACTTGGAATTATTTTTCTCTGATTTTTTTTTCTAAGTACTTTATTACGTTATTATTTATGGAGTCCTAGTATCTCATTGTAGGATAATCAGTAGCTCACAAGCTCAGTTTGGCTGCAGGGTCAGTTGTACAAACTCATCAATCACTGATCAGAAATCCTATACAAGGTCATTATGACCTGGAAGCTACTCGACATCACTTAACAATAACAACATACATATTACTTACATGTTAGTATTTATTTTAGTTAAAATATTATAGCATCTATTTTGTTGTCCTATATGCAAGGTAGGATGAATAAAATTCTAAGGAAGCTTTGTTGTTGTTGTTATGTTCCATCGAGTTGGGTCTTACTCATAGTGTCGCTGAATAGGGTCTCCAAAAAGGGTCTGGTGAGTTTGAAGCATGGCTTTTGTAATTAGCAGTCCAGCTTCACAGTTTAATGTTTCATAGTCCAGTATTTAATCTGCAACATTACACCAGGACTTTCTGTCTCTCAATATATGAGTTGAGAGACAGAAAGCCCTGGTGTAATGTTGTGTAGATTAAATACTGGACTGTGAAGTGACTCGACGGCACTTAACAACAACTATATATATATAATGAGATGGCACAGGAGGCATGCACTCATTTATGCCAAGAAATTTGGAAGACAACTATCTGGCTGATTGATTGGAAGAAATCAATATTTGTGCCCATTATAAAGAGAGGTGGCCGAGCAGAATGCAGAACTTATTGGACAAACTTCTTTTTGATATCCCATGCAAGTAAAGTTTTTCTAAAGGTAATAGAGAAATGGCTGCAATCATACAAACACAGAAAACTTCTAGAGGTTCAAGCCAGATTCAGAAGGGGTAGTGGAACGAGGGATATC
>NW_006409377.1:4615-5912 GCF_000296735.1 Chrysochloris asiatica | reverse complement strand
TAACTAGAAGGTCAGAAGCTGAAATCCACCATATACTCCTCAGAAACCTTGTACACTATAAGTCAGAATTGACTCGACTACACTTAACAATAACTACAAGAATTCTTGAACCCTGATATGTTGCTGTAGGATAAGCAGGCATCGACTTCAAACCCATGAACAGCTGTGGGAAACCCTATACAGGGTTACTATGAGTCGAAACTGACTTTATTACACACAATAGTTTCTACCCAGTCACCTACCAAGCAGCCAGATCATGCCAGACATGTTTGGGATTATTTCACCATATTTTTCTTTTTTTACTAGGTAAATAGCTTCATAAATCTCCTATCTCCTGGAAATAACCAAAACTATTTTTAAGTTTACATTCACACATAGTGTCTTTCTCTTGTCCTCAACAACAAGTTTTTTTTTTTTTTTTTGCAGCAGATTTACCCAACACAGTGTGCTGTTTGATATCTTATATGTTGCTTCCAGAAGCTTGATTGTGGATCAAGTAAAATGAAATACTTAACTTCAAACGTAATTGTTTATCAGTTCAGTTGTGAGGGTTTTTGTTTCCTTTATGTTTAGTTGTGATTCCAAATGAAAAGTGCAGTTTTTGATCACTATCAAAAGTGCTTCAAGTTTGAAAAATATCATTACAAAAAATGTGTAAATCCATCTTCATCCTGTAACTGATTGGATTACATAAAAGGGGTTCTAGAATTTGCCCAGTGAAATAGGCTTCTTGTTAAGCCTTTGTAGAGTATGGGACCTTAGGTTGACTCTTAAGCCCCCTCCAGAACCTTCTATGGTGGGACATTCCCACTTGAAAGGACATGTAGACCATCTGAAGTGGCTAGAGGAACAGAAATAATTCTTGAAAGAATGACCAGCAGGAAAAAAACAAAACAAAACTACTGTTTGGCTGTTACAAGAACAAGCATGCTGTTAGCCTGGGAGCCAACCAGGCAAGAAAATTCAGCCCTTCAGATCAACCCCCTACCAAGACTGAAACTCAAAAGTAATACATGAGCATGCTTGTTAGCTAAATGGTGTCTATGATGGTCTATTTGTATATGGAAGCGGGTAAAGGCAGTAATGAATATATGGGGAATGTTCAACCATGTTTAATATACTTTTGTCAATCTTGTGATGAGAGACAGAAGAGGAAGTGCTGGTTGGGCCTAAGTTTAGGGAGACGTGGGAACTCCTGAGTCCATGGACACTCACCTAGCCACAGGGAACTAGAGCTGAGAGTGAAGCACACAGCTGATATGAAGTGGGGGTAGGTATGCAAGAACACCCAAACTTG
>NW_006409377.1:0-3000 GCF_000296735.1 Chrysochloris asiatica | reverse complement strand
ATGTGTATTTTTTGTATATCCAAAAAAAGGGAATAGAGGCAAATATTTTAACCAATGGTAAATGCAGGAGATTGTAGCAATTGAAATGAAACAAAATAAGATTGCTTGAGTGCAAAACAGATGTTATGATATGTAAATAATCACTCAATTCAAAATAAATGCTTAAAAAATGTTCTTCGAGTCCTCTTCCCCTTCAGCAAGCAATGTTGTGTCGTCTTTGTATCTCAAATTATTAATGAGACTTCATCACAATTTGAGATACATGACCATCCTGATGCCACATTATTCTTCCTATTATATTTTTATATCATTTACTCAGAATACAGCCTGAATAAAAGGATGATGAAAGTCTATACCCATGACACAAACTTTCTGATTTTAAACCATGCAGTATCCCCTTGTTCTGTTCAAATGATGGTCTCCTAATCTATGTACAGGTTAAGTGTTCTGGAATTTTATTAATCACATTATTATCCATAGTTTGTTTTGACCCATATACCCAAATACCTTTGAATAGTCAATAAAATACAAGTAAACATATTTTGGATATCTCTGCTTTCAACTGAGATCCATCTGATATCAATGATATCCCTATTTCCACATCCTCCTTGTGGATATACTGCTGCAACTGTTTTTTAATTACCTTCAGTGAAATTTTACTTGATGTGACATTATTCAATAATATCTGCATTTTGTCAGGTTATGTTTCTTTGGAATGGGCACAAACATGGATTTTTTTTTTTCCAGTTAGTTGGCCAAATAGTTGTCTTTAAAATTTCATGGAATAGTTGGGTGAGTACTGCTAAATTTGCTTTAATTTGCAGAAATACTTAATTTAGATCCCATAAATTACTGAATTCTTGTTTTCCCCAGTGTCTTCAGTACAACTGGTAATTCTCCCTTCACTGCCTTCATTTCTTGATCATATGTACCTCTTGAAAACGTTGAACATCCATTGACCAATTCTTGTATTACTTGCATCATCTTGTGTTGCTTTCTGTGGCACTGTAGGGTAAAGCACTAGACCACAAGGTAGGCTGGAACCAGAAGGTTGCTCCTTGGAAATCCTATAAAGGGTTTCTATGAGTTGGAACTAACTTGAAGGTACTTGATAACAATATATTACTCAATATTTTATCCACAGGATACTTCAATATTTCTACTCAAGATGTAAAATGTTTCCTCAGTACTTTCAGTTTGAGAAATTCTGAGTGCTTTCTACCCTCTTGCTTTCTAACTCCAGGTCCTTTCATGTTTTATTATAATTCTTTTCTTAATCTCTTCATTGTGTCCTATGAAATTTTCTGTTCAAGTTTCATAATCTCATCCAATAGCATTAGCTTCTCTAAGTTTAAGATTGAGTTTCAGAATCTCTTGTAACTTCTATTTTTATCTTTTTTTAAATTGTGTTTTTAATGACCTTTTACTTTCTTTATGATGATGTTCTAAATATTGTATTACAACTTCTCCGGTCTTTGGTCAGTAATATTCAATACATCAAATCTGCTCCTAAGTTAGCCTCTAAATTCAGGTGAAGTAAACTCAAGGTTGTATTTTGACTCTTATGGACTTGTTTTAATTTTATTCAGGCTAATCCTGAACTTGTATATGAGTAATTGAGGATCTATTTCACAATCAGCCTCTGGCCTTGTGTTTGTTGATGGTATTGAGCATCTCCATCATTTCAGTTTACAGACATAGTTTAATTCCTGTTATTTCATCTGATGATGTCTGTATGTAAAGATGCCACTTATGCTATTGAATAGAGGTATTTGTAATGACTAAGTAATTAGTTTGCAAAATCCTATCACACAACCTCCAGTGTCATTTTTGTCACTTGACCATGTTATCCAATTACCAATCTCTCCTGTAAGTTTCCAACTTTCATATTGCAATCACTAGTAATTATCAATGCATCTTGAATGTATGCTTGACCAACTTCAGACTGAAGAAGTTGATGAAATTCTTCAATTTCTCCCTCGTTGGTTTTGATGGTTAGTGTGTAAATTTGAATTATGGACATATGTTTTATGTCCATGCAGACATATGGGTAGTATCCTATAAAAGAGGGTATTGTATTTCAAGATGTATCTTTAAATGCTCTTTTTTACTATGATTGTGATGCCATTCATCTTGAATCTGTCATTTATGGGATATGAAACCATATGATTTTGAGGTTCAAAATGGCCAATGCTAGTCTGTTTCGCCCATTTGTGCTTATGATACCAATATTGATTTGTTCCCTTTCATATTTGACAATTTCTAATTTCCCTGATTCATCATCTGTACATTCCTTTTTCTGATAATTAATTGTTGTGTGCATCAGTTTCTTCTCAGTTTGAGTATACCACATCTACAAGTGAAGCTTCCAAAAAGTTCTGCTTCAGTCATGTCATTAAGGTTGATCTAGTTTGAAGAGGCAGTTCTTCCACAGTCTTATGGGTGTACCTTCCAACCTGACCTGTTCACCTTCTGACACTATATCAGATTGTTCTCCATTGCTATTCATAAGATTTTTGGAACCTAATTATTGAAATGTTCTTCCTTTTGCATCTTCCTATGCAATTTCATCCTGGGAGCTCAACTAAAACTTGTTCAGAATGATATACCAGTGGTATAGCTTTCACTGTAAGTATTACAACAAAATGCCAGTCATAATGATCTTGCAGTTAGCAATCCAAAATCTCAGTGCTTATCTACAATGCCATACCAGAACCTATAGCTGTGATATTGTAGAATAAGCAATGGACAATCTATATAATTTTTGTGCCTAAAGTTGCTTATTAGTGATGCCTCTGAGTTGTGGTGTTGGAGAAGAATATTGGAAGTGCATGGGTTGCCAAAAGAACTGATAGATCCATTTTGGAAGACTTGCAGAGTGCTCCTTAGAGGACAAGATGGCCAAACTTTGTCTATCATACTTCAGACATATTGTCAGGAGGAACCAGTCACTGGAGAAGGATATCACGTTTGGTAAGGTGGACGGTCAGAGAAAAAGAG
>NW_006409376.1:61457-61980 GCF_000296735.1 Chrysochloris asiatica | reverse complement strand
GTTGTTCGAACAGAACATGGGAACACTGAATGGTTTAAAATTAAGAAAGGTGTGTGACAAGGTTGTATTTTTTCACCATACTTATTCAACCTGTACGCTGAGCAAATAATCCAAGAAGCTGGGTTATATGAAGAAAAAATGGCATCAGGATTGGAGGAAGACTCATTAACAACTTGCAATATACAGATAATACAACATTGCTTGCTAAAAGTGAAGAGGACTTTAAAAAACATTTACTAATGAAGATCAAAGAGCACAGTCTTCGGTATGGATTACGTCTCAATGTCAGTAAAACAAAAACCCTCACCACTGGACCAATAAACAACATTCTTATCAATGGAGAAAAGATCGAAGTTGTCAAGGAATTTATACTTCTTGGATCAACTATCAACACTCACAGAAGCAGCAGTCAAGAAATCAAAGGACACATTTCATTAAGCAAATCTGCTGCACAAGACCTTTTTAAAGTGTTGAAGAACAAAAATGCCAGCTTGAGGACTAAGGTGCACCTGACCCAAGCCAT
>NW_006409376.1:41204-58870 GCF_000296735.1 Chrysochloris asiatica | reverse complement strand
AACCAGGAGAAGAAAGAAGAGGAAAAAAAAAAAGGGGGACCCAATACAATTTGATGAACTTGACCTACACCTATGGATGCAGTAACCCAAAAGAGGGAATAAATACTTACAGCAAGAGACATTCCCACCCCCTCCACCCACAGAGTAGACAGAGACAGGCAACTTTGACATTGGATACCCAAATGAGGTGGCAGGGGGGAGACTACAAAGGCAAGAAGTGACTGGCTTACAAGCTTTCAAGAGGGAACCTAGAGCTAGGGGACATGGGGGAAGGCAGAATTTTCAGTGAGTACTATCCAGTCTGTCTAGGTGGAGCTGATGAAATGAAATGCAGAAGGGTCACTTGTGATATAATAGTGAATGATTGTTATCAGGACTGATTGTGAGGGTTGGAAATGTAAAGGTAGACGTTTTGTAGCAAGGAAGGGAATGATTAACTCTCCAGTCTAGGAGCGGAGGTCTCTGGGACCATCATTGGAGAAGAGCCGAGAGCGGGACCCTACTCAGAGAAGCAGCGAGGCCCGAGATGGAGGCAGAGACGATGACGTGGAGTGATGAAGCAGCTAGGGACTTTGGATTCAGAGAGGGAGAGGGAACCTGTGCTGAAAAATGGGGGTGGGGGGTGAGGGGAAGTGTAGGAGGCAGGTTTATAGGGTATACCCTTTGGTCAATTGATGATGCATGGAGGGGATTGGAACCATGGCAATGAAACGATGTACGGTGAAATGAATGTAAAACTAAAGTTCTCCCATGTAAAATATCATATAATTCACAATAAGACATTGCGGGGGTTCCTGCCCTCCTCTGGGGTCGTGGGACATGAGCGAATATGCGGAAACGTCGGGTGAAGAAATGAATGAATACAACTCGAGAGGCTTTTCAACTTGTTGTGCTGTCCGGCTATGCTCTCTAGCTTCTGCTCTTGCTTCTGCTTCCTGTTCTCTTTGCTGTCTGCCCTCTGCTCTCTGCTGTCTGTTCTCTCTGCTGTCTGCTCTCTCTGCCTTCTCCCTCTTGCTCTCTGCTGCTTCTGCCTAGCTCTGCCTGCTTCTTTCTACTTCCTTCTCCTTCCTTCTGCCACTTCTGCCTTCTCTCCTAGCTCTTTCTGCTCCCCCAGCTCAGCAAGTCTTTATTTTTTATACTTAAAATTACACAGTACATGCATTGACACTTTTATCATTTCTTGAATTATTACACAGTTAGTCACAACATTCTTGCACCTGGTCCTTAGACAGCCTTAACAAGAATACTCTGTGATGTTCAGACTGACCTTCATGTTCTTTCCCAGTATGAGATAAAACTGTTTCTTCTTGTTTCTACTAAAAGATTATAAACTTTCTATCCTACATAATGTGCTATTATTTTCATAATAAAGATATTCATTAAATCACTTGGAAGCTATGTGGCATAAAGCCCAACCTGGCTACTTGCTGCAAGAAGTGTAGATTATTAAGTCAAAACTATTCTTCACTTAAGTTCATTATTGTCTACTTATTTATGCAGGTGTTTGTATGTAGTGGTTTGAGAATCCTAGCTAGTGACTGAATGTGGTGAGGCCTATGGGGGTAGATCAGCTTGACTCTAAATGCTATCTGCTTTTGTGGCCCCACAAATGCAGTTACTTAAGTTTTCTATGAGAAGGAGTAATTTACACAATTTCTCTTTGTATTCAATCCACCAAGGCTGAAAGCAATTGCTGCTAAGCTAGTTTTTCCTAAGGTTTGTAGAACTCATAGTGAAAGCTGAGAATATTGCCAAATTATATATTTTTACCAGTAAATTCAGGGCTAACTTGAAGGGAAGATAGGGGTCAGCTTTTGAGAATCATATGCCGTGCATAATGTCTCTCCTCTTAGTGCGGCCTTGCCAAGCACCCAGAGTTAAGCGCTTCCCGCAAGACATGGGAAAAAAATGCTTGATCCACTTAAAAACTGTTGCTTCATGTGGGTCAGCATTCTTACAGTTGTGTGGCATAGCTTCAAGAATTTGGGTAGATGCTCACTTGAGTTTTGTTAAAAATTTGTTATTAGCCCTAATAATCCAAATCATTTTTTTCCCATGGCACAAAACATTTCCTTTTTTTTTTTTTTTTTGAAAGAATTCTAATGAGACTAGAAAAAGTGTATTACTGAGAAAATGTAACTGAAGACATCCACTGACAAAAGAGGCATGAATAAAGCATGCATGTATGAAATGGTACTGTGTACTAATGCTCTTTGACTTAGACTTGTAGTATAGTTTGATATAAGGAGCCCTGCTACCATAGTGCTACCAGTCTACCATAGTGGGTTATTAGGTAGGCTGTTAACAAAAAGACCAGTAGTTTAAATTTACCAGTCATTCAGCAGGAGAAAGATCAGACTTTCTGTTCCTGTAAATATTTACAACCTAGGAAACCCTATACAAGGTCGCTATGAATCAGAACTGACTCCACAGCATATAACCTCCACCACAATAATTTTGTTTCAGTGGACTCAGATAAATTAAAAATGTATGTTATAATCTCTAAGCAATTACTAATGATTAGAACTTAATTGATCTAATTTAGATATTTGGAATCAAAGCAGAAATATACAAGACCACTATTACAATGTTGTTGTTAAGTGCCCTTGAGTAGGTTGTGACTCATAGTGTACTAGTGTATAGTGTAGTGTTTCCAAGGAGCAGCTGGTGAGTTTGAACCACCATTCTGTGGTTAAGTGCTTATGCTGGAGAGCCACACCAGGACTCAAACTATCATAATAGAAGACTAGTTTGTCCATAAGTGCGCTGCAAGGAGCCTAAGCTAGAACAATTTGAGTGAAAAATAAATACTATAGCAGTGGATTGTAACCCTAGGTATAAAATAGATACCACTGAGTTCATACTAACATAAATAAATAATATAATAAGTTAATAAATGGCAGAGAGGAGACCAAGCACCTATGCAGATCTCAAACGTTGTTTTTAAGTGCCGTTGTGGAGTCGGTTCTGACTTATAGTGACCCTGTATAGGGTTTCCGAGGAGCATCATATCAAAGCGACTTTGCAGTCTGGCGTATTAACCTATGCAACACCACACCAGGACTCCAAATAGTTTATGTAACTACTTAACTCTTAACAAGGTGGAGCATAATTTAACATTCCTTTAGTATGGACTGCACATCGTAACTTACTTCTGAAAACTGCAGTATTGAAAAGTGAAAACAAAAGAGGCAACTTTACAATGGAGAAACCTGATCTACACCGTCTCCGTCAAGTAATCAAGATTAACATCAATGGTTATAAGTCATTAATAGCACGAGTATGTGCCCTTGATATGATGTGATGAGAATGGTACCTCTCTGGCATACCACCCTCAAACCCTTATTTAGAGTTATTAATGAGAAAACCATGAGCCAAATTCCAACAGGTAAACATTTTACAAAATTGCTCAAAATTGTTGAAGTCATCAGATACAAGGAAAGTCTGAGAAACTGTCATGAGGAGTGTAAAGAGACATGATGACTAAATGTGGCTTCCAGGATGGGATCCCGAAACAAATCAGAACAGAATATGTATTTTATTTAATAATATTATGTTTATATTGGTCCATTAATTGTGATACATGTACCGTTCTAATGTAAAATATTAGGGGGAAACCATGTGCCGGTAAGTGAGAACTCTTTGTATTACCTTTATAACTTTCTTTTTAAATCCAAAAATATACCGAAATCAAAGTTTGTTAAAAAGCTTTTTTGTGTGTTTTAAATAAAGTCATTTGCACTGCTATTGCAGTTAATGGTTTTAAAGATAATGGTGGTTGGTGGTGGGGTACTGTAGAGTCCATTCTGAGTCGTAGGAACTCTGTACAGGGTTTTTGAGATTATAAATCTTTACCAGAGCAGAAAGCCACATCTTACTCCTGGGGAGCAGCTGGTGGATTTGAACTGCTGACCTAGCAGTTAGGAGCCCAACTCATAAGACACTACACCACAGGCCTCCTTAAAGATAATACAGTTGCTAATAATTACAAGCAATAGCATATATGGCTGCCTGCTGTCTGGTGGTTGTTAAAATTAATATTGCAGAAGCACTTGTTTATAACAGTATAGAGGAAGCAAAGGAGATTAAAGATTCCAGGGTATGACTTCAAATGCTCATACTAAGCAAATTCTATTAATGGTTTGGACAGAATTTTCTGGAGAAAATCAAACTATAAAAAGGAAGACTTCCTATGCCTTCTTACACCAGAGCAGTTTCCCTTTCATTTGTTTTTTATATCTAGGTTCTTCTGTACATTTTTGTTAGAATATAAAAAGTTTTGTTGTTCTTGGGTGCTGTGGAGTTGATACTGATTCTTGTGATCCTGTGAACAATAGAACCAAATTCTGCCTAGTTCTTCATCATCCTCACAACCATTGTTATACATGACTCCATTGCTGCAACCCTGTGTCATCCAATCTTGTTGAGGGTCCTTTTCTACTTTGTTGACCATCTACATTACCAACCATGATTTCCTTCTCCAAGAGCTGGTCCCTTCTAATAACATATCATAAAATCTCACCAGTTTTGCTTTTAAGGAGCACTCTGGCTGTGTTTCTTCTTCCAAGACAGATTTGTTCATTCTTCTGTTAGTTTAAGGTATATTCAATATTCTTTGCAAACATCATAATCCAAAGGTTTCTTCCAGTGGTGCTGTGGGCTAATGCATCAGACTGCAAAGTCATTTGAACTGCGAGGTTGGTGGCTCAAGCTCACCAGTCGCTCCTTAGAAACCCTATACAGGGTTGCTATGAGTCGGAATCGACTCGGCGGCACTTCATAACAACAATTTATTATCCAGTTTTTACAAGCATATGAGATGATTGAAAATACCATGGCTCAGGGCAGGCACTCCTTAGTCCTCAAAGTAAAATCTTTGCTTTTTGACACTTTAAATATGTCTTTTACAGCAGATTTTCCACATGAAAAATGCTGTTTGACTTCTTAACTGCTACTTCCATGGATGTTGGATATGGATCCAAGTAAAAGGGTTCTAGTAATAATGAAAAGGTTAATATCAGGCTTAACAGTAGGCTTTTTTAAAGCCTTGCCCCAGGTCTGTCCTAGTTTTTGATGCAGTATGTGCTTTCTGTGGGCAGTACAGTAGTAGTCATTTGTGGTTTTTAATCTCATTTCAGTGTAGAATGCAATAACCCTACATTAGGAAGGTCACTCACCAGAGACAAATTTTTGTCTTCTAAATAGACTTTAAATATTAAATGAATCCCTTTGTGTTTAGTGGCAATACCTGAACACCATCTAAAGTAATTACCATGTTATGAAGAAAGTGAATTTGCAGTTGTTTAATGTATTCAGCAACAAAATTAATACAATAGCAATTGTCAGATAATTTGAGCAGTGAATTTATAGATGTAATTATAATTTACATCTAGCAATGCAGGCAATTTTCACCCAGCAATTTACATATGACCAATTAGGCTTAGGAGATAACACAGACATATGGAATGCCTTTGCAGTAGAAGGTAAATAATAATAAGAAAACACCAAAGAATTTAGTTAGACAAAGAACTAAAGTGTTTTACTACAGTATATTTGTTATGGAAGAGTTAAATCATATGAGCACTTTGCTATAATTTAAAAATACACCGATAAAATGTTCACTTGTCTAATATATAATTGCAGCAAATTATTTTGTCTCTGATGAAGGAATCGTGAGGTTTTGTGCTTTAGACGTCCCTGCATATCCGAGTCAGTGACGCAGATACTGCTGTAAAACGTCTCTTTCTCAGATGTTCTCCTATTCATGGCACAATTATTCTTATCTTAAGATGGGAATTATATTTTAATGAACTCCATTTACATTTCTTTTCCCTATTTTTATGCTCATCTCATTGAATAACATAATCTCAGAAAAGATTAACTTGTATTATTTCACAGTGGCACCTCCAAAACTATCTTAATGCAATCTCTCCATATTTTTTCTGTTATATGTTGGTTTGCACTAGCCTTCCTAAATTCTCTTATGCAAGTTTAATGAATAAGCTGTTTACTCTCTTCTGCAGACAGTAATGGTATTCAATGTTACTCAAATGTTGAGAATTGGCCAAATACTAATCCCTTGTATTACACTAGATATCTTCCTCATGATGAGACCCGCTGCTATTTATCATTCTTCTCTAGTTGTTTGTGGCTCTTTTGACAATTTGCAATCCTTGCAAGATTCATCCTATCAAAGTCAATTTGAATGGATTTTTAAATTGAGGTTTGGGGAGGCACTGAATCAAATACCTCACTGAAGTCTTACACCCATGATATCCATTTTGCAATACACGGTCGTTAATTTTTTTTTTTTTAAAAGTTAACTAATCGTATCTGTCTATAATGACAAATGCTAATCTGTTTCTTGACTATTGGTAGGCGGTGACATCATTTTAGAGTCATGTGTATTACAAATGACTCCTTAAGGTAACTAACACTATTCATGTGAAATCTTCTAAGTGATTAGTTTTACAGAAGTTATTGAAAATGGAGGAAATAATCTTTTTTTTACTGTCAGGTTAAGTAGGTTTAGGAAGTGCTAGATCTTTCCCTTTAGTTACATGGTTTTTATATGTATATGTTTGTTCACATTGTAGATAGATAATAAAATGAAATATGATTTAGAAAACTGATAAATTTGAACATTTCATCCAGAATATTATTTGTATCATAGTTATTAAATTGATAAAACTATATGTTTTAATCCTTCCATTTTAGTTTTTATTATAAAATATCTTTGTAATAATTATATTTTGATCAGAACATTACCAGATTGCTAAACCAATTGTTTTCTTTTGTCATAAATCAGATTATGCATTTTTATAAATTAGCTTTTAAAGCTAATAAAATTTTATATAGCTAAATTTATCAATTATAAAATTTAATCTACATGTTCTACCAAATTTTGATAAGGGAATTCAATCAGAGGTTGACCAACTACAGTCCACGGGACAAACCCAGTCCATTAATATATTTATTGTCTGTGGCTGCTTCCCTATGTAATAGCAGTATTGAGTATTATGACAGATATATGGGCCACAAAGCCTAAAATATTTGCAGTAAGTTGTTGTTAGTGCTGTTGAGTCGGTTCTGACTCATAGCAGCTCTAAGTACAATAGACTCTAACATGGCCTGGTACTGTGCTATCCTCCCAACATTTGTATTGCTGCCAATTGGTCAATCCATCTCGATGGGTATCTTCTTCTTCTTCATTGACCCTGCACTTTACCAAGCATGATATATTTCTCCAGAGACTGTTCCTTCCTGACAACATGAGTATGAGAGATGAAATCCCACCATAATTAACTGTTCTCGAATTGAATTCCCTTGCTTGATAGAGATCTGGATTAAATTTTACAGCTGATAAATTTAGCAGTATAAAATTAAATTAGCTTTAAAAGTTAATTTGTAAAAAAGCATAATCTGATTTATGGCAAAAGAAAACCATTGGTTTAGCAATCTGGTAATGTTCTTATAAAAATATAATTATCTCAATGATATTTTATAATAGAAATAAAAATTGAAGGATTAAAATAAATAGATTTATAAATTTAATAGTTAAAACACATAAATAATATAATTAGCAATTTGGCCATGCTTCTTCCAAAACAGACTTGTTTGTTCTTCTGGCAGTCCATGGTACTTACAACATTTTTCACCAACACCATCATTCTAATGCATCATTCTTTTAAGGTCTTTCTCATTTATTGTCCAGCTTTCACAATCATATGAGACAATTGAAAACACCAAGACTTGGGTCAGACACACCTTATACCTCAAAGGGACATCTTTGTTCTTTAACACCTTAAAGAGATCTTTTACAGTAGATTTCCCTAATGGAATATAGTATTTGATTTCTTGACTGCTGTTTCCTTGTGCTTTAATTTTGCATCCAAGCAAAATGAAGTATTTGGCAACTTCAATCATCTCTCCATTTAACATGTTATTTGTCTAGTTGAGAGGATTTTTGTTTGCTGTAAGATATGTCCAAACTGAAGGCTGTCATCTTTTATCTTTATCAGCAGATACTTCAAGTCCTCTTCACTGCCAATGTTGTTGTTGTTGTTGTTAAGTGCCGTCGAGTCGGTTTCGACCCATAGCGACCCTGAATAGGGTTTCCGAGGCTGTAAATCTTTACGGGAGCAGATCGCCTCATCTTTCTCCCGCGGAGCGGCTGGTAGTTTCGAACTGCTGACCTTCCGGTTCGCAGCCCGATTCGCAAGGTTATATCATCTGCATATTATAGGGTATTAATGTGTCTTCCTCCAATCCTAATGCCACATACTTCTTAATATAATCCAGTTCTCAGGTTATTTGTTCAACATGTAGATTGAATACGTGTGATGAAAGACACAATTCTGACTTACACCTTTCTTGATTTTAAAGCATGCTGTATTTGCTTGTTCTGTTAGAGTGACTGCCTCTTGGTCTGTGTAAAGCCTCCTCATGAACACAGTTAAATGTTGGAATTCCTATTCTTTGCCATGTTTGCATAGTTTGTTATGTTGTTGTTGTTAAGTGTCATCAAGTCAGTGCCAACCCATAGTGACCCTGTATAGGGTTTCCAAGGAGTGACTGGTGAGCTTGAACTGCTGACTTTGCAGTTCAACTGGCTTTGCAGTCTGGAGCATTAACCCACAGCACCACATGAGGACTCCATAGTTTGTTATAATCCACACAAATTCCTCTGCATAGTCAATGAAGTACAAGTAAACATCTTTCTGGTATTCTCTGCTTTCAGTCAAGGTCCATCTGACATGATATCTTTTGTCCCATATCCTCTTTTGAATCTGATTTGAATTTCTGGCAGATCCCTGTCGATGTACTGCTGCAACTGTTTTTGAATTATCTTCAGCAATGATTTTCTTGCCTATGATATTAATATTGTTTAATGATTTCTACATTTTTTTGGACCACCTTTATTTGGCATAGGCACAAATATGGATCTTTTCTGAGCAGTTGGCCGCATAGCTGTCTTCTAAATTTATTGGAATCACTGCATCCGTTTTTGAAATATTTCAGTTTGTATTCTGCCAATTTTTGGAAGCTTGCTTTTCTCCAATGCCTTCAGTGCAACTTGGACTAAATGCTGAATGTGTTTTCTTTCCCCTTTTGATTTCTAACTCCAGGTCTTTGCACATTTCATTATACTTTACTTTGTCTTCTTGAACTGTCTTTGAAATTCTCTGTTCAGCTCTTTTAGTATATCTTTTTATCCATTTGCTTCAGCCTTTGTGCACTCAGTAGTAAGTTTCAGACATTCTCTTTTTGCTGTTTCACTGACCTTACTGACTTTTTACTTTGATCATGATTGATGTTTTTTAAATCATCCTAATACTTTTCTGGCCTTAGGTCATGAGTGCCTAATGTGTCAAATATGATTTTGAGATGGTAAATAGATTCAGGTGGGATACACTCAAGGTCACATTTTGGCTCTAATGGACTTGTTTTAATTCTTTCATTGTAGCCTGAATTTGCATATGAACAGTTGGTGGTCCTTTTGACAATTAGCCCCTAGCCTTGTTTTGGCTGATGATACTGAGCTTCTCCATAGTCTCTTCCCAAATATGTAGTAAAATTAATTCCTGTATATTTCATCCAGGTGTATAGTCATTGTTTATGCTGAAAAAAAGGTATTTGCAATGAATGAATCATTTATTGTTGTTTAATGCCATTAGTTTTGGCTCATAGTGATGCGTATAGGATTTTCTAAGAGTGGCTGGTGGGTCTGAACCACCATCCTTATGGTTAGCAGTCCAGTGCTGATCCTACAGTGACACACCAGGTCTTGCAAAATTCTACCATGCAATTTACAGCATTGTTTCCATAACCAAGTCCATGTTTTTCAAGTACTGATCCTTCTTTTTTTGTTTCCAACTATCAGATTCTAATCAATAATAATTATCAATACATCTGGATTTTATGCTTGATCAATTTCAGACTCAGGAAACAGATAGAGTTCTTCAATGTCATTATCATTGGCTTTGGTGTTTTTTGCTTAAGTTTGAAATTTCACGTCAGTTAATAATACATACTATGATTGCTTGCATATTGCTGTGATTCTGGAAGTATCACTGGTATCTCAAATATCATAAGGTTCACAGGTTTCAGTGGAGCTTCCACACTAAGAGCAGACTAGGAAAAAGGAATGGGCAGCCCATTTCTGAGGGATTAGCCCTTGATATTATTGCTGATGTCAGATGGATCTTAGCTGAAAGCAAAAAATACCAGAAAGGTATTTACATGTATATGCAAAGGCATTTGACTGTGTGGATCATTACAAACTATGGATAACATTGTGAACAATGGATATTCCAAAACACTTCATTGTGTTTATGTGGAACCCCTTATATAGACAAAGCTGATGTTTTTGTTAAGTGCTGTCAACTTGGTTCCCACCCATACTGACTCTGTAAAGGGCTTCTGAGGAGCGGCTATTGAGCTGGAACTACAGATCTTTTGGTGCAAACAGGCTTTGCAGTAGAGCACATTAACCCACAGTGCCACACCAGGACTCCATAGACAAAGTGGCAGTTGCTAAAATATAAGAAGGGGCAACTGCATGGTTTAAAATCAGGAAACATTTAAAATCAGGGTTATATCCTGTCACTCTACTTACTCAATCTTTATGCTGAGCAAATAATCTGAGAATATGGATTATAGGAAGAAACATGTGGCCTCAGGATTGAAGGAAGGCTCATTTACAACCTGTGATATGCAGATGATATAATCTTGCTTGCTCAAAGTGAAGAGAATTTGAAACAGTCATGCAGATCAAAGAATACAGTCCTCAGTATGGATTGCAACTCAGTGTAAAGGAAACAAAATCCTCACAACTGGACAAATGTACAGCATAAGGATAAATGGAGAAAAGATTGAAGTTATCAAGTATTTCATTTTACTTGTATCCATAATCAATGTTCTTGGAAGCAGCAGTCAAGAAATAAAAGGATATATTGTGTTAGGGAAATCTTCTGCAAATTATTTATTTAAAGTGTTAAAGAGGAAGGATGTCTCTTTGAGAACAAAGATGTACTTGACCCAACTCTGGTATTTTTAATCTCCTCATATAAATATGAAGAAAAACGTGGCATCAGGATTGGTGGAAGACTCATTAACAACCTGCGATATGCTGATGATACAACCTTGCTTGCTGAAAGTGAAGAGGACTTAAAACATATACTTATGAAGATCACAGAGCACAGTCTTCGATATGGATTACATCTCAATGTTAAGAAAACAAAAATCCTCACCACTGGACCAAAAAACAGCATTCTTATCAATGGAGAAGAGATTAAAGTTGTCAAGGACTTCATTCTTCTTGGATCAACTATCAACACTCGTGGAAGCAGCGGTCAAGAGATCATACGACGTATTGCATTGGTCAAATCTGCTGCACAGGAACTTTTTAAAGTACTGAAGAGCAGAGATGTCAGCTTGAGGACTAAGGTGCGCCTGACCCAAGCCATGGTATTTCCAATAACCTCATATGGATGCGAAAGCTGGACAGTGAATAAGGAAAATTGTAGAAGAATTGATGCCTTTGAGTTGTGGTGTTGGAGGAGAATACTGAAAGTGCCATGGGCTGCTAAAAGAACCAATAGATCTGTTTTGGAAGAAGTGCAGCCAGAGTGCTCCTTGGAGGCCAAGATGGCTAGGCTTTGTCTCTCCTACTTTGGACGCATTGTCCGGTGAGAACAGTCGCTGGAGAAGAATGTCATGCTGGGTAAGGTGGAGGGTCAGAGAAAAAGAGGAAGACCCCCAACGAGATGGATCAGCCAGGTGACATCATGGATGGCGTCAAATGTGGCAGCGGTAGTGAGGTTGGCCCAGGATTGGACATTGTTTCGTTCTGCTGTGCATGGGGTTGCTATGAGTCGGTTCTGACTCGATGGCACCTGACAACAACAACGACAACATATACATATGAAAGCTGGACAATGAAAAAGGAAGACTGGAGAAGAACTGAAACATTTGAACTATGGTGTTTGTGAAGAGTATGTAAAATACCATATACTTCAAGAAGAGTAAACAAATTTGTCTCTGAAGAACTATAGCCAGACTCCTCCTTAGAAGTGAGGATGGGGAGACTGTCTCATGTACTTTGTCCATGTTGCAGGAGCTATCAGTCCTAGAAAAGGACATCATGCTTGGTATAGTTGTTGTTCTTGTGTTGTTAAATATCATCAAGTCAGTTCTGACTCATAGTGATCCAGTATAAGGTTTCTAAGGAGCCTGCTGACCTTGTGGATCAAACCAACCTTGCAGTTCTGCACTTATCCTACAGTGGCATAGTGGAGGGTCATCAAAACATCAAAAAGAGATGACTACTATCAAGATGGATTGACACAGTGGCTGCAGCAATGGTTCAGACATAACAACAAATGTAAGGATGGCTCAGGACCAGGCAATATTTTATTCTGTTGTACATAGGGTCACTCACTATGAGTTGGAATTGACTAGATGACACCTAGAAACAACCGTAGTTTTGGTAGGTAGGTAGATAGGTAGATAGATAGATAGATAGATACATAGATACATAGATACACAGATAGATAGATAGACATATATAGTATATACATAGTATATATAGAGAGAGACTCCTGGTGTGGTGATGTAGGATAAGCACTAGAATGCTAACTTCAATGTTGGTGGTTCAACCTACATGTTGCTCCTCAGAAATCCTATTGTTGTTTTTAAGTGCCATAGAGTTGGTTCCAACTCATAGTGACCCTGTATAGAGTTTCTGAGACTTTAAATCTTTGCACTCTGTTGGTAGAATTTATTTTAATCAACTTTTAGAAAAAATAAATACACAATTTTTTGACACAATATCCTTGCTTTTCAATATACTTTGTCCATCTGTCAGTAAGCATTCATATTCCCTTTTAAAAAATGTGTCCAGTGTTTATCCTATAGTGCCACACCAGGGTTCCATATTTATTTTAACTTTCCACCATAATAAAAAATTGTAGCCAACAGACAGGTCTTGGACACATATTTGGAGCAACACTGTTGGCTGCTGTGGAGTGCCTCCTTTACAAAGTAATATTCTCAAGATTGTATTTTGGAACTGAAATTTACATCTGTGATAAAAAAACAATAAAAGGATAAATATGTACTGTTGTTGTTGTTATTAAGTACCGTTGAGTCAGTTCTGACCTATACAGACCCTCTATATGGTTTCTGAGGAGGAGCTGGAGAGCTTGAACCCCTGATCTTGCAGTTCAAACTGACTTTGCAGCCCATTACATTAACCCACAGTGCCACACCAGGACTTCATTTTGCTAACATTGTTTAATTCTAGAATGCTTCCAAAAGGTCCAAGTAATGTAGAACCAAAATGGATTCTTATAGAGTTAATTCTAACTCATAGATACCCTGTATAGTACAGAGGTAAGAATATTTATTCATGGTTTTGGGCCTGAGCTGCTTGGGATAATGTAATCATCAGTCACTTAGGCGGAAAAGTCTGTGGAAAGAGCACATAGAGTGAGAAAATCAAGAATGTATTGTTAAAAAATCCTGATGCATAAATTATAATATATTAAAAGCAAAGACAATTATCTTGTTGAGTGGGGTGGTTCAATAGACACAGATTTTACCTAGGAATTTAATACATGCTGTCAACCACTTACAGGTATAAATCATATAGTCAGAATATCATGACTCATCATGAGCATTATTAACTACTGTTCTAATGTGCATAGATCCGACTGTCTTTAAATAATGAAAATACATTAACTTTAATAACAATCTGTCAAACTGCAACTTTTACAGGGGATTACATTATTATTGAAACATTCGTCCCTATCCAGAAAGATTTCTTTCTGTATATGTGTGAGCATTTTAGGCAAAACCTGTCGTAATTCAATACAACAGATTATAGTTTTGTTGGGTGCTTGTGGTGCCTTTTAAACATTGATAATCGGCATGATGATGGATCCAAGTCAATTCCAGTCTCTTTCTTCCTGGGAATACCAGTTGAAAAGGAAATTGTAATGGAGGCACCATGTTACATATTCTGATGAGTCCCTCTTTCTTATACTCACTAAAACTAGAAATTATCTCTTCCTGTGCCCGTTACCATATTGGTGGTTGGTGGTTATCTGCCGTGGAGTCAGTTCCGACTCATAGCAACCCTGTACAGGGTTTCCGAGGCTGTAAATCTTTACGGGAGCAGAAAGCCTCATCTTTCTCCCTCAGAACAGCTGGTAGTTTTGAACTGTTGACCTTAAAGTTTGCAGTCTGATTTGTAACCACTATGCTACTAAAGCTTCTTACCTTATTACCACCACCTAATAGCCCTCAAAGTCAACTCTGACTCAAAATGACCCCTGTATGTCAGATTAAAACTATGCTTCATAGAATTTTCAGTGGCTAGCTATTGAACCACCACTCGTCTGTCAGTTTGTTGTACTGCGGTGGCTTGTGAGTTGCTGTGATTCTGAAAGCTATGCCACTGGTATTTTATATACTAGCAGGGTCACCCATGGAGGACAGGTTTCAAATGAGCTTCCAGATGAACACAGACTAGGAAGACAGAGTGACAAACTACTTCCAAATATTTAGTCACTGAAAACCTTATGAATAGCAGAGAAACACTGTCAGGTATGTTGTTGTTAAGTACCATGGAGTTGGTTCCGGACTCATAATGACCCTGCACAGGGTTTCTGAGGCTGTAAATCATTACGGGAGCAGAATGCCTCATCTTTCTCCTATGGAACTGCTGACCTTGAGGTTAGCAGCCCGACTCGTAACCACTACACTGTGAGATATAGTGCCGGAAAATGAGCCCCTCAGGTTGGAAGGCACTTATAATGCGACTGGGGAAGAGCTGCCTCCTCAAAGTAGAGCTGACCATGATGACACAAACGAAGTAAAGCCCTCAGGACCTTCATTCGCTGATGGGTCACAACTCAAAATGAAGAGAAACAGCTGTAAACATCCTCTAAAAATCGGGACATGGAATGTATGAAGTATGAATCTGGGAAAATTAGAAGTTGTAAAGAATGAAATGGAACGCATAAACATTGATATCTTAGGCATTAGTGAGCTGAAATGGACTAGTATTGGCCATTTTGAATCTGATGACCACATGGTTTACTATGCCAGAAATGAAAAATTGAAGAGGAATGGTCTTGCATTCATTGTCAAAAAAAACATATCCAGATCAGTCATGAGGTACAATGCTATCTGTGATAGGATAATATCCATACACCTACAGAGAAGACCAGTTAATACCACTATTATTCAAATTTACGCACCAACCACAAGAGCTAGTGAGGATGACATAGAATTCTACCAAGTTCTTCTATCTGAAATTGATCAAACATGCACTCAAGATGTATTGATCATTACAGGTGATTGGAATGCAAAGGTTGGGAGCAAAGAGGAAGAATCAGTAGTTGGGAAATATGGCCTTGGTGATAGAAATGATGCTGGAAAACATATGATAGAATTCTGCAAAATCAAGGATTTGTTCATTTCAAATACCTTCTTAGACAGCACAAGAGACATTTATACACATCGACCTCACAAGATGCAATACATAGAAATCAAATTGACTACATCTGCAGAAAGAGACAATGGAAAAGCTCCATATCATCAGTCAGAACAAGGCCAGGGCAGACTGTGGAACAGACCATCAATCACTCATAAGCAAATACAAACTGAAGATGAAGAAAATGAAAACAAGTCCATGAGAGCCAAAATATTACCTTGAATATATCCCACCTGAATTTAGGGATCATCTAAAGAACAGATTTGATGCATTAAACACTTAAGACTGAAGACCAGAAAAGTTGTGGGATGACATCAAGAACATCATACAGGAAGAAAGTAAAAAGTCACTGATAAGACAAGAAAGAAGGAAAAGGTCAAATGGATGTCAAAAGAGATACTGAAACTTGATCTCCAGTGGAGAAATGCTAAAACAAATGGAAAAAATGAGGAGGTCCAAGAGCTGAACAGAAAATTTCAAAGATCAGCTTGAAAAGACAAAGCCAAATATTACAACAAAATGTTCCAAGATCTGGAATCAGAAAACCAAAAGAAAGAACATGCTCAGCATTTCTCAAGCTGGGGGAACTGAAGAAAAAATCCAAGTCTCAACTTTCATTATTGAAAGATTCACTGGGCAAATTATTGAATGATGCAGAAAGCATCAAGACACGATGGAAAGAATACACAGAGTAATTGTACAAAAAGGAAATGGTTGATGTTCAACCATTTTAAGAGGTAGCATATGATCAAGAGCCAATGATACTGAAAGAGGAAGTCCAAGGTGAATTGAAGGAATTAGCAAAGAACCAAGGCACCAGGAAGTGATGGAATAAAATTTGAAATCTTTCAAGAAAGTGAGGTGACACAGGAGGCACTCACTCATCTCTGCCAAGAAGTTTGGAAGAAAACTATCTGGCTGAATGATTGGAAAAGGTTCGTATTTGTGCCCATTCCAAAGAGAGGTAACACAATGGAATGTGGAAATCATTGGACAATCTCTTTGATATCCCATGTGAGTAAAGTTTTACTAATGGTAATATAGAAATGGCTGCAAGCATACATTGACAGAGAACTTCGAGAAGTTCAAGCCAGATTCAGAAGAGGCCATGGAATGAGGGATATCACTGGTGATGTCTGATGGATCTTGGCTGAAAGCAGAGAGTATCAGAAAGATGTTTACCTGTGCTTTATTGACTACGCAAATGCTTTTTTTTAATTAAATGTTTTATTGTGATTTATGTGATAGTTTACATGGGAGAACATTAGTTTTACATTCATTTTATCATATATCGTTTCATTGCCAGGGTTACAATCCCCTCCATGCACCATCAACAAACCAAAGGGTGTACACTACAAGCTTGCACACTGGTAATCAACACACAGCCCCTCTCCCTCTCTGGATCTAAAATCCCCAGTTGCTCCATCTCTCCACATCATCGTCTCTGCCTCCATCTCTGGCATTACTACTTCTCTGAGTAGGGTCTTGCTCTCTGCTCTTATCCATTGATAGTCCCAGGGACCTCCGCTCCTAGACTGAAAAGTTAATCAATCCCCTCCTTGCTATAAAACATCTACCTTTACACTTCCAAACCTCACAATCAGTCCTAATAACAATTATTCACTATTGTATCACAAGAGACCTAACTGCATTTCATTTCATCAGCCCCGCCTAAACAGATTGGATACTACTTACTGGAGATTCTAACTTCCTCCGCGCCATCTGGATCTAGGTTCCCTCTTGAAAGCTTGTAAGCCAGTCACTTCTTGCCTTTGTAGCCACCCCCCCACCCCCCCACCATTTTAGGTAGCGAATGTCCAGGTTGTCCATCCCTGTCTACTCTGTGTGTGGAGGGGGTGGGAATTATCCTTGCTGTAAGGATTTGTTTCCTCTTTTGAGCTACTGCATCCATAGGTGTAGGTCAAGTTCATCAAATTGTATCACATTATTCTTTTTTTTTTTGTTTTTCCTCTTCTTTCTTCTTCTAGTTGAGCTCTGATCATCCAGTCATTGAAGCCAGGTCAAGTGGGTATTATCTGCACGTATGTGTGTTCTTGTGCATGTGCCCTCTGTTCTTATCAGCTGGACGCTTCACTCTCCACTCTAGTCCTCTGTGGCTATGTCACTGACTCTGGGCCCAAGAGTCCCCAGGTCTTGCCACACT
>NW_006409376.1:39998-40714 GCF_000296735.1 Chrysochloris asiatica | reverse complement strand
CCCATTTTAGGTATTCCAATCAGTTATAGGCAGAAGAAGGACTTACAAGCTTTCTATGGTGACGATTCAGGCTATTCCTTTCTCTCCCCCTCCAGTGTCTATTTCATAATGTAATGCAAGGAAAACCAAGAGTCAAAAGACAGCCAAGCTTCTTAACATTATTCCCCCGTTTTCCCCATTCCAACCATGTCTCAATCTCTGTATCTCAGAGCCCTCTTGTTCCAAGCTTCTGCGTATATCATTATTTAACTCTGTCCCACTTAGCCCATTCAAACCTGACTAATTGTTTTCCCATCTTTGTTCTTCCATTCCCCTCTCCATTCTTGTATATTGCCCCCTCGCCAGCACCCAAACTATCCTGTGTCTATTCCCTGCCTGTGCTCCACCTTCCCCTACCTCCCCTCATCCCACCCCCACATCCCAGTAACCAGCAAAGAATCCACCCCCCTTAGTATGGGTTCTTTTTATCAGTCTTTTACAGTAGTGGTCCTATGCAGTATTTCTCCTTTTGTGACTGACTAATTTCATTCAACATAATGCCCTCAAGGTTCATCCATGTTAGGTGGTGGCTTGCTGTTTCCTTGTTATTTTTCAAGGTAGCATAATACTCCATTGTGTGTATGTACCACAGTTTGTTTATCCATTCTTCATTTGATGGGCACTTTGGCTGGCTCCATCTTTTTGCTATTGTAAATAGTGCTGCTATGAACATTGGT
>NW_006409376.1:7762-8608 GCF_000296735.1 Chrysochloris asiatica | reverse complement strand
ACAGTGTTTCTCTGCTATTCATAATGTTTTCAGTGACTAAATATTTGGGAATAGTTTGTCACTCCTTCTTCCTAGTCTGTCTTCATCTGGAAGCTCATCTGAAACCTGTCCACTATTGGTGACCCTGTTTGTATTTTAAATACTGGTAGCATAGATTTCAGAATCACAGCAGCTCACAAGCTGCCACAGTATGACAAACTGACAGACGAGTGGTGGTGTATTAGGGATAGTGACTGGCATAGTAGGAGGTCAGGATAAAATATATCTTCTGTTACTGTTACTTATAAGATACAATTAAGATTTTCAAAATTGGTTTCACATTTTTAAGTAATATGTTTCTTGCAATATGTGTTAAGTAACATGTTTCTAGCAGTAACTTAATGTTAAATATATAGGTATTTCTTATAAAACATTTTAAAAGCTGTTTTCTAACAACAAACACCCAACTAAAAGAAATGTTTCTGATACACAGGATTGTTGATGTACCATGTGAGTATGACAGGTTTTGATTTTCCTTTTTTTTACTGGGTTAATTATTTCTTTAGAGTTGTGGTGTGGTACTATAGGATAATCACTGAACTGCAAACTTCAAGGTCCACAGTTAAAATCCACAAGCCTCTCCTCCAAAACCCTATATACATGGTTGCTATAAGTCAGAATTAATTTGACAGCACTTAGCAATTATATATTTATTTTGTATATATTATATTAATTTGAGTATTCATCTAAATTTCCCCCAAAGTTTTACTCGTGATCAAGAAACTACTGCGAAAATAGAAATTGTGAGTTTGTGCATGTATTGGTATGTCAACTATATTGGTCAAAAAGTATTGCTACAAAATCATA
>NW_006409376.1:6480-7211 GCF_000296735.1 Chrysochloris asiatica | reverse complement strand
CTTTCTGCTCCCACAAATATTTAAATCCTCAGAAACCCTATACAGCATCAGTATGAGTGCAAAGAGTTCAGCTCAGAAATTCTTATTGTTAAGTGTCACTGAGCTGATCTCTTTGCACTGAATTTAATGAATCCAGCATATCCCCTCAAAAGTCACTGTTTTGATTGGACTTTTAGGTCAAAGATGCATCTCACTGAAGCTATGATATTTTCAATCACATCATATGCTGGACAATGAATAAAGAAGACCTGAAAAGAATTGATATATTTGTATTATGGTATGCTATGGGTTGGAACCGACTCCATGGCACATAACCACCACCACCATTGATAAAGAATATTGAAAATATCATGAACTGCCAGAAAGTACCAAATCTGTCTTGGAAAAAGTATAGTCAAAATGCTCCTTTAAAGCAAGGATGCTGAGACTGTCTCATATAGTTTTTTTTTTAAAGTTTTTATTGTGAATTGAGTGACAGTTTACATGGTAGAACATCGGTTTTATACTCATCCTATCTTATTTCATTGCAATGATTACAGTCCCCTCTGTGCATCATCATTCAACAGTATTTGCTTCTGTTCCCGCTGATTTTTGTTTTCTTTGAATGTACACAAAAGCACTCAGGAATACATAATTATTTAAACAACCAAAGGGCATACCCTGAAAGCCTGCCTCCTGGCCACCAGCACACAGCCTTTCTCTTTCTATGAGTCTGGAGTCCTCAGCTGCTC
>NW_006409376.1:0-5610 GCF_000296735.1 Chrysochloris asiatica | reverse complement strand
CAAACCTAGGTCAAATAGGTACTATCTGCAAGTTTGGGTGTTTTTATGCATCTCCCCTCACTTCATATCAGCTGGACACTTCACTCTCAGATCTAACCCTCTGTGGCTATGTCCTTGTCTATGGGTTCAAGAGTCCTCAGATCTCATCACCCTTCAGACCAACCAGCCCTTCCTCTTCTCTCTCATCTCTAGGTTGATGGGAGTCTATAGAACATGATTGAACTCAGCCCATGTCTTCATTGTGAACTTTCCCCCATTTCCACTTACCAGTACACCACTGTGGTTACCAGCAAGCATACATCCTGCTTGTGTGTTCCCTTTGAGTTTTAGTCTTGAAAGGGGGTTTGTCTTGAAGGGACTTGATTGCTTACCTTGATGTCTCCATGGCAAACTACTTGCTTGTTCTTGTAGTAGTCAATCAGACTGCCATTTTTGTTTTTGACTTTTCTACTGGTCTTTCTTTCAAGAGAAGTATCTTCTCTTCCTCTAGCTACTACTGATTGGTCTGCTTGTCCTTTCTAGTGGGAATGTTCTACCTCAGAAGGTTCTGGATGGGGCTCAGGATACCACCTATACATCCAATATACTGCAAAGGCTCCACAATTAACCTATTTCACTGGACAAATTTTAGAGCCCCTTTTAGGTATTACAATGAATTATAGGCAGAAGATGGTCTTACTGTCTCATATACTTCGAATGTGTTACCAGGAGGGACTAGTCCCTGGAGAAGAACATCATGTTTTGTAAAGTAGTTGTTGTTGAGTTGGTACCAACTCACAGTGACCTTGTAGAGGATTTCTGAGGCTGTAGGAGCAGAAGCCTATGGAGTGGCTGTTAAGCTCAAACTGCCAATCTTGTGGTTCTCAGTCTAATATTTATTCTACAGAGCCACTGTACTCCGTGGTAAAGTAGAAGGTCACCAAAGAAAGAGAGAAAGATGCCCAAAGAGAAGGATTGACACAATGGATACAACAATGGGCTCCAATGTAGCAATAATTGTGAATATGGGACAAGATCAGTCTGTACTCCATTCTGTTGTTCATAGGGTCACTATGAGTCAGAATCAACTTTATAACACCTAATAAGTAGACTAAATATAAAACACCCCAACTTTGTGTTTAGGAGCCAATATTTAACCTGTGCAACCAGTGAATTATTGAGGGAAATTGTCTGTAGTCCTTCAGTGATTACAGAAACATGTTTAAATGTTTTGTTTGGAATAATTCCATGTATATATGAAGTGCAATCCTAGTAACAATACTGTTTGATTTTTCCTCTTATCTATATATCAACTACATATCTATATTTACAATAATATCTCTATTTCTATATATTTATTTACAAAATGAGAAATTATGTTAAAATGTATTTTGATTAGAGGGACACTTTACCTCTGAGTTTGGATTCACTATAAATGATATCATTCTACTTATATTTATGTATATAAATATTTCTAAATCAAAGGCTCTATTACATTATGCATATTTCAATGCCTGATTTTAATAAAGGTATTTGTAAGTATACATATGTGGATTCCATATATATCAAGTATAGGTTAAGAAACGTGAGTATGCATTTATGTTGCCAGGCAATTTATAGATTTTGTAGTGTGAGTTACCTTATTGGTTATTACTATTTTCTAAATGAAAAGCACTACATTAATAAGCATATTTAAAATTAAATAAACATTAAATGAACTGGGTGAGAAGCAGTTCCTTATTTAGGATGATTTCAAAAATCTTCATGATAAAAAATAGTTGGCGTTTATGCCAGCATCTCAGCGGTAATTCAAGGAAATTGTTCCATAATTCAGAAGTCATCACTGCTTTAAATATGCTTCCAAAATTTGCTTTAGAATGAGTATCTCTGAAATCAGAAGACTAAATGCTTCCAAGGTTTTCAGCATTCATGCTATCTTTTATGTGCTTCCCTTCTTTATGGCCTTTCATTTTTCAGTGCAAACAGACAAAGTAGACCATTCTACTATTTTAGAATAAAATAAAGGAGTTTTGGAGTCATAAACTATCCTTAGCTGAGGATTTTAAGCCCCTTGGCAAATGCTAATTAACTGCACCTCCTAGCAATCCTGTGAGTCGTCACAGTAAGTATATCATAATGCCCATTTTATGAGGAATAAAATTGAATAAACAATAGAAAGAAAACAGATCAAGTATATAGATAGCTTCTCTGGCTGTAAATATTTTCACATATGCATGGCGTGCAATTGTACTTTTTTAATACACTGAATTCCAAATTGATCCTTCTTTTTGCATAAATTAGAGTTCTTTTGTAATAATTGATGTTCAAAATTTACATTTTATGAAAAAATGAGGGATCCCTACTATAGGTAAACAATTTACTTGAAAATGTAGTAATTTACCTTGATAAAGGTATCAGTCAGCTTCTGCTTTCAGAGAGTTTTAAGTTTGTGACTTGAGGGTGAATGTGAGTTCAGGTATGATTAAAAAGGTTGGACAAGAGAAATATGAGGTAAAAGATGATTTGTAGTGAGGTAAAATGTATTCACCATGGAGACTAGAAAAAGCAATTCTATTAGGAAATGAAGGTGCCCTGGTAGCATAGTGTATTACAAGCTGGACTGCTAACTTCAAGGCTAGCAATTCAAATCTACCCATCACACCATGGGAGAAAGATGAGGCTTTCTGCTCCTATAATAATGTATGGTCTTGGAAACCCTATACCCAGTCGCTATGAGTCAGAACTGACTCAGTGGCATGCAACTACCACCACCACCACCACTAAGAAATGAAATATACTTCTTTGGAGAATGGGTAAGGTGGAAGAGGTCAAATGTCATATGTGATGGCCTTTACAGGTGATCTGTGTGAGCAATACAGATCAGAGGAGAATGTAACAATAAAGTTGGTATATGAATGGCTTGGGGAGAAAGATGAAGGAGAACAAGAGAGACTGATGAAAATTTAATAAAGAAAGAGGAGAAGGAAGTGGGACCGCTGAAATCAAAGGAACGGTCATGTGGTTTACATTCTTTGGAGAGAGGTCCAGACGTCAGAATTTTCTAATTTGTGTCATGTTATATAATTGCCTCATTGCTTTCCAGAAGAGCATTAGTAAAGACAGATCAGTCCTACTGTCCTTTGTTGGGTGGGATGGTTGTGGTACCTTAAATTTATTGAATATGGCTTTTCTACCCAATCCCTTCTTAATTCCCACCAAATGATTGGGTGAAACCATGCAAATAAGTCATGTTATTGTTGTTGTTAAGTGCCATTGAATAGGTTTCGACCCATAGTGATCCTGTGTAGGGATTTCAAGGAGCAGCTGGTGAGCTTGAACTGCCAAACTTGTGGTTCAAACCAACTTTGCAGCCCAGCGCATTAACCCACAGCGTCATGGCAGGACTCCGTAAATAAAGGTATACAGGACTTTTAAAATAAGGTTTTTTAGACAGGAGTCTAAAGTTAGGATTGGTTAGTTTTGACATCCAGTTAGGTTTAAAAGGAGCCATCTCAAAAGCATGAATAGATGATTCCAGGGCCATCAAGAAGGAAGATCATGCGTGGAGCAGAGATCCCTGCCCAGAAAAGTGGTGACAGCAGAGATGACAGCAGAGATGGTGGCATGGAAAAGTATCAGCTATAGCTCTAGGCCCACTGACTGAATAAAGTCTGTGGAAAGGAGACTGACTTGCAGAATGTGCCCTTTGGGCATTGATAGACTGGCTAAAAGAGCTTTGTAATGCTTGCCCAAGCAGGGCAGAGACCAAGGGACCACATGGCTGAGAGGCTGAAGACAAGAATGAGGTGTGCCTGTAGTATGGTAGACAAAAGGCATTCCTGACTGGAGAACTGTTGTGTCCTGAGTTGGTTTTGATTCCGAATTATACCCTGTTTACTTCCCTAATAAATGCTGTTAATTGTGAGTATTGTTATGAGTTCTGTGTGGCCATTGCAATGGATTATTGAAATCAAATGTGAAGCAGAGAGTGCTGTGGGAGGAATGGTTGGTGTCAGAATAGGGTAAAGAAGGTGGTAGAGTGGAAGCATGTCTGACAGCCGCTTCATAGGCATCAGCCTTGGGCTGATTTTGAGTTTGATTCTGTTTCCCCCTTGTGAAGCCAGGAGAAGTCAGACATCGTCTCCATATGTTTTTTTGTGGATGGGTTTGGATTTATGATGCTTTATAATTATAACAAAGATGTCAGCTTGAAGACTAAGGTGCGCTTGACCCAAGCCATGGTATTTTCAATAACCTCAAATACATGTGAAAGCTGGACAGTGAATAAGGAAGACCATAGAAGAATTGATGCTTTTGAGTTATGGTGTTAGAGGAGAATATTGAAAGGGCCATGGGCTGCCAAAAGAACCAACAGATGTGTGTTGGAATAAGTGCAGCCAGAGTGCTCCTTGGAGGCCAGGATGGCCAAACTTTGTCTCTCATATTTCAGACATATTGTCAGAAGGGATCAGGCACTGGAGAAGGATATCATGTTTGGTAGGGTCAGAGAAAAAGAGGAAGACCCCCAGCGAGATGGATTGGCAAAGTGACAGCATCGATGGACTCAAGTGGCAATGATAGTGAGGTTGGCCCAGGATTGGGCAATGTTTTGTTCTGATGTGCATAGGGTCGCTATGAGTCGGTACCAACTCAATGGCACCTAAAAACAACAGCATAATTATAGCACCATCCCTGCTGAGGCAAGTGTGGAGTGAATCCAATTGTGTTTAATGTTTTAAAATTTTCTGACTATAACTTTAACTTCAATATCCAGGACTCTGCTCCACCTCAGATTTAATGTTTATTCTACTGTTGTGCCAAGAGTGCTCTTTCACCATATTTGCCAGATTTTGATTGTAGGTTGAAATGGGGGAAGAGGATGCTGCATGAGAGGTGGCCTGGAATGCTTTCTCAAGGAAGTTGTGTTCTGAAACCTCAAACCTTAAAGACCATCTTTAGGTAATTCACTCTTTGTGACCAGATGCTTCAGATACGCAGGACATTTGAAGAATTGGTATGCTCAGAGAGCCAATGAAACTTCTTTTGGAAGTTGCAGGCTAGAAAGTAGATTTCCTATAAATTGTGAGAAATTAGAATACTCCTGAAATAGAAGCGGGAGAGTATGAAAAGCACATTCGACTAGTGCAGGATTTTTTTTTTTTTTTTTATTCCTCTGGGAAATTGTGATGTTTTCAATAATGGACCAATCAGTTAAGCAAATCACATGACTCCTAGTAACGATCCCATTCTATTCGCAATGAGACAATCTTGTGAAGAGAACAATGTAGGTAAAATAAGAGGGAAAACAATAAGATTTAGTTACAACACCCCATTGAATTGTAATAGAGGAAGGAAATATCAGAGTTGGAAAATATGGCAAAAATTTAGCGGGAGTCTCCAGGATCCATCTTTAGGAATTTTGATCTCATAAGCACAGAGAGCTTTCATCATGTGCCAGAATGTCTGATGGCCCAAGAAATCTTACAGAAAGACACAGAGAACTATTGAGAATTTGGAGGGATAAAAGTGCAATTGAGAATGCATACGTGATGTGTGTGACAAGCACATTAGTGGTAGGCACAGATAGACAGGTTCTTCTCTATTCCAGGACAACAAGGCCAGCTTTGAATT
>NW_006409375.1:58096-61996 GCF_000296735.1 Chrysochloris asiatica | reverse complement strand
CATTCTTCTGAATTCCCTCTCAGGCATATCCAGAACCCGCTCCTCCTCCTCTATAAAGCTTTTGTCTGTCTCCAGCTCATTTGCATCTGCTGGCCTCTTCTGCTTTTGGACGTGGTTCGATAATGTTAATTGTTTCTTGTTGGGCATTATTATTCTTGTGTTATTGTAATTATTATTAATATGATCAGAAGATAGGCGTCTCTTGCTGCCCATGCCGTCTGGCCACTGTGGCAAACTGGAAGTCCTTGGCAGATAATTTTTAACTTAAGATTGTTGTCAATTCAGCTTCAGAAACAATCCAAAGTGGATATCTGTTCCCTGCTCCTGCTCGCCTTGGTGTTGCACCTCAATTTCTTGATATCTATGATTTACAAAGGTTTCAGTATTCCTTGGCATTTCCCAGAAGTGGTACCTATCCCTCCTTACCTCCAGTTATAACTCCCAGCTCTCAAACACCTATGACTACAACCCTCTACCCTTCTTGTCCAGCTTTCTAGTGTCCACCTTCTCTAGGGACCATCCCATTGCTCACCTCTTTCTCCCTTGCCCATTCATAAGCACATTCCTCCTTGAGGAATTCTCATCCACCTCATAATCTCCCTCATTGAGATCACTACACTAGCACATGGGGTCTCTCCTCGCTCAATCCTCCCCAAGGCCCCACCATCTCCTGGAGGTTCTTGTTAGCTAAGCGTACTTTAGAAATCAAGCGTATTTTGAAACTACTTGCTTTGCTCTAGAAACCCTCCAGATTAGTGGGCTCCTCTGGATCAGGAATATTTCTGGGCTACCCTAGAGGACTCACCGTCATACCAGGACCCACCACTATCCCAGGATTCTCTAGAGCTGCTCTAGACCTGATTCCTAGGCTTGGAGAAGACCAGGCCAACAAACCTTTTTTATAGCAAACTGTTGTGCCTCTTGATCTTTCCCCAGTCAAATCAAGTTCACAGGGATTTACTATCTCGGAAGAGCTATAGATCTCTGTCTCTGACTCATTCATCAAACATAGGTGAAAATAGTTTAGGGAAGGTGATATGGGCACACTGTAAATGCCTGACCTTCCAGAGTTCATAATCAGAGAGGACACATGGAAAATTAATGGATGGAAGTCTCATTCCCTTCTTGTTTGTTGTTGTTAAGTGCCATGGAGTTGACTCATAGCAACCCCATGTAGGGTTTCCAAGGAGCAGTTGGTGGGTTTAAACTGCTGACTTTGTGGTTCCCAGTTCAATGTTGATCCAACTGTGCCACACATCCCGCAACTCCTACAATTCCCCCTTTTTGTTTTTGTAAAGCAAACAAAAGAAATGCTCCTTGTGATTTTTTCATATCACTTCATCTTTGGTGGAGACATCTTCAGACTAAAGACAATAAAAGAAGAACAAGGATTAAAATAATGATTCCAACAATAATAGACTTTCCCCAATTGTGAAACCAGTTTTTAGGATTAAGATCTTGAATAGCTTGAAAGAATGTCTCAGCAATAGTTGTTGTTGTTATGTGCCGTGGAGTTGGTTCCAACTCATAGCGACCCTGTGCAGGGTTTCCAAGGCTGTAAATCTTTACGGGAGCAGAAAGCCTCATCTTTCTCCCGTGGAACAGCTGGTAGTTTCAAACTGCTGACAGTGAGATTAGCAGCCCGATTTGTAACCACTACGCTTCCAGAGCTCCTTCTCACACATGGAACAGTAGAAGCATAATTAACTTGTAGATGTTGCCTGAAGGTGTAATTCATGTGAATTTCTAATTTCTTAATCTATAGACATAGTCCCTCTAAAGCCATACAAATGATTCTTTATTTTCTGCCATTCAATTTCACGACAATTATATTCAGCTGGAGTTACACAGAAATCATTATATTGCCAATCACACTTTAGTGAATTTTTATATTCTAATGCTATAATTTGTTCTCCTAGCCATTTTACAGATTGTTGCAATTCATATACTTGAGAAACAATTTCTCTATTTTATCTTGTTGACTCCATAATTGATGTGCATTTTGCTGCCAATCTTGTACAAATTCAGCATTTTAGATACTTTGACTTAAAGCTACCCCAGCCACCGCTGCAACTGTGACAGTAGCTATAAGTCCAATAATTATAGTTATAAGGGTTCCAATAAACCTTTTTGTTCTATTTAACACTTTACCCAACATTTTCATTAATACATGTATTTCTGCACTTTGTTCCCAAAGCCTACTTAGATTAACGGGAAGCCAAACTCCTAATCAAGACTTTAGTAAGATAATAGACATATTTTTGTTATACAGCTTATGATTCAAACAAGTATACAATTTACAGGGAAAAGTCAGACTTTTGTCAGCATCATTAATTTCTATTGTACCTATACCTATAACATAAGGCAATCAAACACAGGATTGCAAGTATTTGGTCTCATTTACTCTGAATTCATACATAGCCTCACTATGACTTGTTCCAGATAAATTTCCAATGAATATTTTGTAAGGTTGTAAAGCAAAAGATAGATTAAAAAAAAAAAAGTTTCCACAAGTCCCATCGTTCAGGTCCTAAAACAGGATGAATCATCTGTGGCCGAAGGGGTGCCCTACCTCCCTCATGCCAAGCCATTAATTGTGACGCTTAATTCCAAATCTCATCATCTGAAACATTCCAGCAAGGATCAGTGACTGAGTCACAAGTAACATTAGCCTTTTCTTCCAATGAACAATTTGTTAAAAAATTTCCACGAGGTCCCCAATCAATAATGGTGACTGTATCATTTAAAAAATTTTTTCTGTTCCTTCATACTCATGGCTGCCAGTTTTGGAACTAGCACCTTGGGAGACAGCAGCAGGTTCATCAAGAAACCTGACACCTCTCCTCCTCCAGGCTGGCCACATCAGGGTCGTGTTTTTCTCTCAGGAATCCAAATCGGCGGTTTTCCATCTCCTGGGGAAACACAACAAAAACTTCTCCCCATGGTTATTAATTTTCCTTTTTTCCATAGTCCATCATCATCTCTCCACCAAATATAATTATAAGGTAAAGGCTTATTTTCTGTTTTATATTTTAAAGTGCTTTTCTCCAGTTGTAAAGCCCTCTGGTGACATAAACCAGAAAACATTAAGAGTTGTTAATGCTAGGTGTAACTGCTCTGGGAGGGGGTGGGGGCAGGAGGTTACTGCCCCTTTTTCTTTTTGTAATTGAAGTTTTAATGTGTGATTGGCATGTTTAACAAGTGCTTGTCCCTGAGAATTGTAAGGTATACCTGTAGTGTGTTAAATGTTTCATTTTTGTAAAAGTAGAGCAAGTTTTCTAGAAATGTAAGCAGGCCCGTTATCTGTTTAATACAGATGATGAGGATGGTTTTAAAGAAGAAGTAGCAATGTGTGAGACTAACTGAACTACATAGGCTGAGTCAGCTACAACATTTAGTGTCATGGAAACATCCGGTAATAAAGTTTAAGGTAAAAAGTTCTACCTGCTGTACAGAAGTATAAGAATTGGTAATACCTTTTCCATGGGACCCCAATAAGCTGCTTTTTCTTTTCCCGTTACCCACAAAATAGGTATCTGCCCCTGTTGCAGACTGCAGGTACTGGGATACTGAGGACCCGTGTCATGGATGAAAATTCAGCACGTGGCCGCACTCAGACTTGCTAGCCAGAGACCCTGAGGGCCCAAGGAAGTAACCTCCGGACGTCCCGGGTTCATTGGCTTTTACGAACTCACTGTTGGACTAGCTCTGTATACTTTGCTTTAGTACTATTAATTCATTCTATGCTTCAAACTCCAGTAATTGTAGCTTCTGAGAAAACGGTTTCTTATGTGCCTTTCTTAATGTCTCCACTGTGTTGGCAGTGCTTAAGGTTCTGGGAACAAATCTCTCTGAGGAAAAAACTCTGGCCACCTGGCAAACATGGCTTTTCTTTATCAG
>NW_006409375.1:55569-56096 GCF_000296735.1 Chrysochloris asiatica | reverse complement strand
CTATGCCCAGTGGGAACCACTTTTTCCCATGCTCCTTTACAAATTTAAAGTGATTTGGGCTACTTTATCATCCTCATATTGCGCTTGTGCCTCTGTGTTAGCCCAATCTCCAGATCCAGTCAAGTGGGCATAAATTATATTTAAAGGTGGATTTTGAGCTGCGTTTTTTCGAGCGTGTAGCTATGCTCCCTCGGACCACCAAGATCTGAACTGCAAATAGTCTCCTGTATTTAGAACAGTTTTAGCCAAAAGTTGCCAATCAACAGGTATTAACCTGTAAATTTCAGTAATCATTTGCAATAATCCAGTGGTGAAAGGAGCATGTATTCCATAATTTGATTCTGCTGTTTTCAATTCCTTTAATAATTTAAAATTAAAATGTTCATGATATACTACATTTTCCCCCATGTTCATTTGTTCTTTGATAAACAGGAAAAGCTAATACAGTATCCATGTCCCCTTGTTTAGAGGCCTACAATATATATTTTTCTATCGTCAACAATGCTTGTGAATTGCCTTGGTACAAA
>NW_006409375.1:53932-54866 GCF_000296735.1 Chrysochloris asiatica | reverse complement strand
CCTTGATCTGAGAACGGCCTCAGAGTGCACTTCATACACATCTGGCAGCTCCTACTCCACACCAGGAATCCTGGTTAGGCAGGAAATACACTTTTTAGTACCTTTTTAATAATTTTTAATACATGAAAGATCAATACTGGAAACTGTTGTTGTTAAGTGCTATTGAGTTAGTTCTGACTCATAGTGACCCTAAATAAGGTTTCTAAGGAATGGTTGGTGGATTTGAGCCATTGACCTCGAGGTTAGCAGTCCAGTGCTTATCCTATAGGGATCCCAAAGAACTACTATTCTATGAAGGGTGATCGTCTTAGTACCTAGTGCTGCCATAACACAAATACAAGTGGGCAGCTTTCAAGAATTGAACTTATTTTCTCATTACTCAGGAGACTAGAAGTCTGAATTCAGGGTGTGATTCTGGAAAAAGATCCTTCTTGATCTCTTTCAGCTTAAAGTAGCTGCCAGCAATCCTTGTAGACATATCTGTCTATCATCTGTCTTCTCTCTGTACATTCTGTTTTTAAAACTTAGAAGTGATTAGATTTAGAACCCACTCTACTTGGAGTCCTGGTGTGACACTATAGGATAAGCGCTAGACCACAAGGTCAATTTGAACCACAAGTCAACAGTTCAAGCCCACCAGCCACTCCTTAAAAACAGGGTTGTTATGAGTCAAACAACAACTTGGGTATGGTCTAATTAACATACACAAATATATTTAAAAGTCTATGGGCCAGGATAATCCATATTTTGGGGAGACACAGTTTAATTCATAACAATGAAAAATATAAATAAACACCTGACCTGCTGCAGGAAGTTGTGAGCACGAGAGAGATATGACAATGGTCAAAGCAAGAGAGTTTAACAGAGGATATAGAGTACTTTGGATGGGTTGTGAGTGGGAAGGGAGTCACAAATGACAAAAATGTCAAGACTC
>NW_006409375.1:48071-50409 GCF_000296735.1 Chrysochloris asiatica | reverse complement strand
TAAATGGTATTGCTTTCCTAATGTCTTTTTCGACACTGCCATTTTTGGTATATAGGAATCCAACTGATTTTTGTATTTTGATCTTACACCCTGCCACTTTGCTGAATCCTCCAATGAGATCTAGTAGCCTTTTTACTGGGTCTTTGGAAGAAATATGGAGGTTTTGAGGAGTCTGCTGAAGCTATAGTTCTAATAACTCACCCGACATGAGGCCTGGCTTTTGCATGTCTCTTGGGAATTCAGTGCACCTTATGGGTTGCTACATTGATTTGTACCCTACATGCCTAACTGGTTTCTAATGAATAACTAAGTCTATAGTAATATTTGATTCTTCCAGGCTTTTCCCAAGGGGGAAAAATGACTTTTGAAAATAGAGCTTCTTGAATTATTTGCTCAGCACACAGATTGAATAAATATAGTGAAAGGATACAACCCTGACACAATTCTTTCCTAATTTTAAACCATTCTATATCCCTTTGTTCTATCAAAACAGCTGTCTCTTGGTCTATGTACAGGTTCCTCATGCACACAATTAAGAGTTCTGGAATACTCATTCTTTGAAATGTTATCCATAGTTTGTTATAATCCTTTGCATAGTCAATAAAGCACAAGTAAATGTTTTTCTGATATATTTTGCTTTCAGCCAATGTCCATCTGACATCAGCAATGATGTTCCAAGTGCTCATCTGAATCCAACTTGAACTTCTGACAATTCTTTGTCAATATACCGTCACAGCCATTTTTAAATTATCTTCAGCCAAATTTTTCTTGCATGTGATATTAATGATAGTATTCGATAACTTTCTAATTCTGTTGGGTCACCCATTTCTGAAATTGGCACATATGAATCTCTTCCAATCAGTTGACCAACTAGCTGTCTTCCAAATTTCTTGGTAATGATGAGTGTCTCCAATGTTGCATCAGTTTGTTGAAAGGTTTCAATTTGTATTCCATCAATTCCTGAAACCTTGTTCTTTGCCAATGGCTTCAGTGCAACTTCAATTTCTTCCTTCAGTACCATTGGTTCTTGATTATATGCTGCCTTTGAAATGGTTGAACATCAACCATTTCTTTTTGGTGCAGTGACTCTGTGTATTCCTGCCATCTTCTTTTGGTGCTTTCTGCATAATTTAATATTTTGCCCATTGTTGTTGTTGTTAAGTGCTGTTGAGTCAGTTCTGACCCATAGCAACCTTGTATAGGGTTTCCAAGGAGCAGCTGGTGAGCTTGAACCACCAACCTTGCTGTTCAAATGACTGTGCAGTCTAGCACATTAACCCACATCATCTATAGCAAGTCTTGAATTATTTCTTCAGTTCTTTCAGTGTGAGAAATACTGAGGGTGTTCGTCCCTTTAGATTTTCTAGATCCAGGTCTTTGAACAAAAAGTAATGTTTTTGTCTTCTTGAATTGCCCTTTGAAAATTTCTGTTCAGAGCTTTTACCTCCTCATTGCTTCCATTTGTTTTAGCATCTCTGCACTGGAGGGCAAGTTTCAGAGTCTTTTCTGATATTCATTTTGGTCTTTTCTTTCTTTCATGTTTTCTTGATGACTTACTTCCTGTATGATGCTCTTGATGTCATCCCACAGCTCTTCTGGTCTTAGATCATTAGTGTTTAATGCATCAAATCTGTTCTTGAGATGGTCTCTAAATTTAGGTGGGATATTCAAGGTCATATTTTGGTTCTCATGGACTTATTTTCATTTTCTTCAGCTTCAGCCTGAATTGGTATATCCCACAACCTTCCCCTAGCCTTGTTTTGGCTGCTGGTATTGAGCTTTTCCACCCACCGTCTCTTCCCACAAATGTAGTCAATTTATTTCTGTTTATTCCATCTGGTGCAGTCCATGTGTGTAGCCATCCTTAATGTTGTTTTAAAAAGGTCATTGGTCTTGCAAAATTCTATTGTGCAATCTCCAGCATCATTTCCATCACACGGCCATATTTTCCAAACCTTCCTCTTTGTTTTCAACCTTTGCATTCCAATCACCAGTAATTGTCAATGCATCTTGATTGCAAGTTTGATCAATTTCACACTGAAGAAGTTGATTGTTGTTTGTTGTTGTTATGTGCCAAAGAAGTTGATAGAATCCCTCAATTTCATCATCACTGGCTTTAGTGGTTGATATGTAAATTTCAATAATAGTGGTATTAACTGATCTTCATTGTTGTTGTTGTCATTGTTGTTTGTGCCATCGAGTTGTCTCCAAGATCACAGCAACTCTGAATAGGGTTTCTGAATAGGGTTTGTAATGCCAACTGTGCAGTTGGCATAGTCAGCATTAGTAGTCCAGTGCTTATCCTACAGCACTACACCAGAGCTCAGTCTTCCTTGTA
>NW_006409375.1:43380-47391 GCF_000296735.1 Chrysochloris asiatica | reverse complement strand
AGTCCTGGTGTGGTGCTATGGGTTAATGCATAAGGTCGGTTTGAACCACATGGTTGGTAGTTCAAGCTCACCAGACATTCCTGGGAAACCCAACACAGGGTCACTGAGTCATAATTGACTCACACAGCACATAGCAACAACAATAACAACTACATACCAAGCTTTATTACAGGCATTGTTCTAGAATATAGTGGTGAGTGAAACAGAAAGAATGTCACTCACCTATTCTCCCCACATTCTAGAAAATGTTGTTGTTGTTGTTGTTGTTAAGTACCGTTGAGTTGGTTTCAACTCACAGTGACCCTGTATAGGGTTTCTGAGAAGCGACTAGTGAGTTTAAACCACTTACCTTGCAGATTACACCAATCTTGCAGTCCATTGCTTATCCCACAGGACCCAAAAATTAGTTAAAAAGCAATTTACAAACAAAAACTATAAAAATATCAGAAAGTGGAGAGCACTGTACAAAAATTAAAATAGAGTGTTGGACTAAAAAGAAGAAGATGGCCTCTTAGGAGAAAGTGTTCAGGAAAGTTAAGCAAGAAATGTGCTTCTTGTAGTCTACCAAACTGAACATAAGCCACTCTGTAATCATTATTGGACTAAATGTGTTAATTGTTTCCACATGTCTGGGGCATTTATAAGTATTATTTCTGACATCTAGAGTTTATTAAGTATTTAGCAGTAATTTAATAACAGGTCACACTTGTCTTGTTTTCGCTTAAGCTTCTATTAGATTGGATTAGAATAGTTCTGTCTGTTTCTAGTTGAAGGAGATGGATTGAAAGAAGCTGAAAATAAGCCAAATAACCTTGCCTAGAGAGCAATTTCCATGAAGCAAAATGGGGGGAAGCAATCAATTCATTAAAGGATGAATCAGAGGAAAGGAAATGAGGCATTTGCTATAGGAAATATGAGCCACTAGCAACAGTGGGTGTTTTAGTTGTAAGCAATCGTCTCATTTGTAGTTGGTGGGACATCATAATATACCTCCTTCCTTTGCTTTGGCTAATCAGAGCTAATATTCAGCCATGGGTCATTTCCCATTAAAATAGCCTCTTGTTTTATCTGAAAGGAGTGCTTAATAGCCCTTGCTCAGGCACTAAGAAAGAAAGGAAAGGGGACACTAAAACAATAACAATAGTACCAAGCATTGCAACCTTAAGATTTCTGAGACTGTAAAGAAAGAATCACCAATAGGAGAAAACAAGAGCCCAGGGAAAAGGTCAGCTGGTGCCAGTCTGGATGGTGGCCTGGCCCAGCTGAGGGTAGATGCAGCCATGCTGTCCCCAAGGGAGAATCGATAATTAGCTCTGCTCCACGAGTTAAAGCACTATCGATTTGTCCATGGCTTTCAAGAATTTCTGAAGATTGGATTTTGAAATATGCTATTTCAAAGCTTTTGCCCCTCAAATGACCAAATCTAATGGAGATTAAAAAGATATATAGAAATGAAAGGAGACTTAACTTGAGCCCTATTTCCTCAAACCTCATTATCCTTTTTGATAAACTAATTAGCTTTTTGGTTGACATTCTGTTCAACTTTCTTTTTCTCTAAGGTCAAACTGATAATTTCAAGTATTATTTCTGGAGTAGTTTATCAGTTTCAATTACTAACAATAGTCTCAACAATTAGACGGTCACCATGTGTAAAATTAATAGCTTAAATCACAACAGCAGATGGGAGGGAACAGAAGTGATTCTTCTTTTGTCTCCTGAGAGGGAAGATTTACTATGATTTCTGAGGGGGGACATCTGGATGATTTATAAAGCCTCCACCATCTATTATGAAGAAATGTTTTGGCATCTCAGAAGACTGAAAAAACAAAACTCAAATTTGTTGCTGTCAAGTACATTCTGACTCAGAGTAGAATTGTCCCATAGAATTGTTTCCAAGGCTGTGATTTTGACAGAGCGGCTGGTGGGTTGGAATCATCAACTTTTCCATTAGCACCACTAGGCCTCCTCTCTGAACACTAGAGTCCCCAGTGTCAATCAGAAGGAGAGCTAGTTATGTGGAAGAGGGAGGGGGTCGAGTTGGCTAAAGGAAACCACCTTCTTCATGCCATTTGAGTCAGTTAGCAATATGAGCATCTGCTGCTGAGTAGGAAGCTAGAGCTATGAGGGCTGCCATGATATCCAAATGTGTCATTGTAAGGTGCCATCAAGTCAGTTCAGACTCATAGTGACCCTACGCATATCAGAATGAAACACTGCCTGGTTTTGTTCCATCTTCACAATTGTTGTTACATTTGAGCCCACCACTGCTGTCACTGTATTAATCCATCTCATTAGGGATCTTCCTCTTTTTGCTGACCTTCCACATTACCAAGCATGATATCCTTCTCCAGGGACTGGTCCCTCCTGATAACATGTCTGAAGTATAAGAGAAAAAGTATCATCATCCTGGCTTTTAAGGAATCTTCTGGTTGTACTTCTTCCAACACAGATATGTTTCTTCTTCAAGAAGTCCATGATACTTTTAATATTCTTCTCCAACATCATAATTCTAATGCATCGATTCTTCTGTGGTCTTCTTTATTCATTGTCCAACTTTCAGATGCATATGAGTGAGTGAAAATACCATGGCTTGGGCACCTTAGTCCTCAAACTGACATCTTTGCTCTGGAACAATTTAAAGAGATCTTGTGCAGCAGATTTGCCTAATACAGCACATAGTTTGATCTCCTGACTACTGCTTCTATGAGTGTTGATTGTGGATCCAAGCAAAATGAAATCTTTTTTTCTCCATTTATCTTGATGTTATTTATTGTTTCAGCTGTGAGGATTTTTGTTTCTTTTACAATGAGGTGCAATGGACTGAAGGCTATAGGCTTTGATCTTCATGTCCAAATATAGGTGGTTATATATACAAGAGTTGTGGATGTTAACTTCCACACACACACACACACAAAACACTGATGCAAAATAGAATGGAAGAATACTGCATTGACTAGGAAGTGAATACAGGTCTCTGTATGGAAGGCAAGAATTCTCCCACAGCCCCAGGCATATCCTCTTCAGAGAACCAACTCATATCTGTTTCTAAGAGAATCTTATTTCCTTGTTTCTATCCCCTCACACACTCCCTTACTTTCTGCCACAGTTGACTTGACCATGAGTAGACATGTGACCCCAGGCAGACCAATCAGATGCTTGCTCATGAGAAAATGGCGTTGGGTCTCATAAATTTAGTAGGTTTCTAATATGTGCTTGAACTATAATCTGGATATAAAACTGGGGTTGGGCATCTATGTTTAACATGGTTAAGTAAACAGGGAAAATAATAATGAAAGTAAACACTTTCAGTGTACTAGACACTGTTCAAAGAACTTCACATATGTTGATTTACTTAATCTCAAACAACCCTATGCCTTTATTATCTTCATCCCCACACTTTTGTCTTTATCAGGTGCCATGGAGTCTATTTGTGACTCATAATGACCTCAGGAGACAGACTAAAACTTCTCCGCAGGGTTTGCTAAGCTGCAGTCTTTTGGGGAGCATATCACCACATCTTTTTTCCTGAAGAACGGCTAGGTAGATTCAAGCTACCAACCTTGCCGTTTTTCAGCAGAAATGCTCTTAAATGATGCAACACCACGAAAGGTTGCATCAAGAAACTTCCTCAAGGAAGTGGTTGTTGTTGTTAGGTGCCATTGAGTTGGTATCAACTCATAGCAACCCTATGCACAACAGAACAAACACTGCCCGGTCCTGGGCCAAACTCACAATTGTTGCCATACTTGATCTCATTGATGCTGCCACTTTGCCAATCCATCTCGCTAGGAGTCTTCCTCTTTTTTTCTGACCCTCCACCTTACCAAACATGATACCCTTCTCCAGTGACTGGTCCTTCTTGACAATATGTCCTAAGTATGAGAGAAGTTTGGCTGTCTTGGCCTTCAAAGAGCACTCTGGCTGCACTTCTTCCAAAACAGATCTATTGGTTCTTTTGGCAGCCCATGGCACTTTTCAATATTATCCTTCAACACCATAACTCAAAAGCAT
>NW_006409375.1:12292-13275 GCF_000296735.1 Chrysochloris asiatica | reverse complement strand
CTAAAAATTAAAAATTTATGCGCATCAAAAGACTTCACCAAAAGAGTAAAAAGGGAACCCACAGAATGGGAAAAAATCTTTTGCAATGACACATCAGATAAGAGACTCAAATGTAAAATATATAGGAAACTACAACACCTCTACAAGAAAAAGACAAATAACCCAATTTAAAATTAGGCACAGGACATGAACAGACACTTCACCAAAGAGGAGACTGGGGCAGCCAACAAACATATGAAGAAATGTTCACAATCACTAGCCATCAGAGAGATGCAAATCAAAACAACAATGAGATATCATCTCACACTAGCAATAACAGCAAAGATAAAAAAATTAGAGGACAATAAATGCTGACAAGAATGTGGAAAGACTGGGACTCTCCTACATTGTTGGTGGGATTGCAAAATGGTCCAACCTCTCCGGAAAGCAATATGACACTTCCTCAGAAGGCTGGAAATAGAAATACCTTATGATCCAGCAATTCCTTTATTTGGTATTTACCCACAAAAAATACGAGCCATAACACGAGTAGATACATGCACACCAATGTTCATAGCAGCCTAAATGCCCATCAATTGAAGAATGAATAAACAAACTGTGGTACATACACACAATGGAATACTATGCTACCTAGAAGAACAACAAGGAAGCTGCAAGCCACTGCATAACATGGATGAACCTTGAGGACATTATGTTGAGTGAAATTTTGTTGTTGTTGTTGTTGTTAAGTGCCGTCGAGTCGGTTCCAACCCACAGCGACCCTGTACAGGGTTTCCGAGGCTGTAAATTTTTACGGGAGCAGAAAGCCTCATCTTTCTCCCGCTGAACAGCTGGTAGTTTCGAACTGCTGACTTTGCAGTTCATAGCCCGATTCTTAACCACTACGCTACCAGAGCTCCTTCACAAAAGGAGAAATACTGCATAGGACCATTATTGTAAAAGACTAAGATAAATAACCCACCCAAAAGGGGAAAAAAAAAAAA
>NW_006409375.1:3919-11877 GCF_000296735.1 Chrysochloris asiatica | reverse complement strand
TCATCACAATAGAAAGCTTGTAGGTCCGTCTTTAGCCTATAACTGATTGAAATATTGTAAAGGAGACTAGAAATTGCCCAGTGAAAGAGACCTTCTGTGGCGCTTTGTATTGCAATAAGAACATAGGTGGAAACCATAATCCCATCCAGAATTGTCTTAGGTGTGAAATTTCCACTGGAAAGTACAAGTAGACCAGCCTAGAGCAGCTGACAAAAACAGAAGATACTTTGTGAAGAAAGACCAGCAGGAAAAATCAGAAACAATAATGGCAGTATGATTGATTACTACAAGAACAAGTAAGCTGTTTGCCAAGGAGCCATCAAGGCAAGTGGTCGGGTCCTCTCAGAGCAAACTCCCTTCAAAGACTAAGACTCAAGGGGAATACATGAGCAGGCATGTGGTATGGCTGGTGACCACGTTGGTCACTGATAAGGGGAAGAGGGGGAAAAAACAACAATGAAGTTGCAAGCTAAATCTGACCACATTCAATAGACTCCTGTGAACCTGGGTAGAGACCTGGATGGCCAGCAGTTACAGCAAGACCTGGGGACTCCTGGGCCCAGAGGCAGTGACATGGCCACGGAGGACTAGACTGGAGCATGAAGCATCCAGCTGATATGAAGTGAGGGGAGATGCACAAGAACACCCAGACTTGCAGATAGTACCCACTTGACCTGGCTTTAATGGCTGGATGATCAGAACTCGATTAGAAGAAGAAAGAAGAGGGAAGAAAAAAAAAGAGTAACCCACTACAATTTGATGAACTTTACTTATACGTATGGATGTAGTAGCTCAAAAAAGGGAACAAATCTTTACAGCAAGGATCATTCCCACCCCCTCAGTACACAGGGTTGACAGGGATGGGCAACTTAGACATTGGCTACCCAAAATGGTGGGGGAGCCTATAAAGGCAAGAAGTGATGAGCTTACAAGCTTTCAAGAGGGAGCCTTAGTTCCAGACGGGGCAGGGATAGGTAGAACCTCCTCTGAATGATTTCCAATCCATTCGGACCGGGCTGGCGAAAGGAAATGGGGATAAGACTTTTGTGGTACAATAGTGAATAATTGCCATCAGGACTGACGGTGAGGGTCGGAAATGTAGAGGTAGATGTTTTTTGACAAAAGGAGGGAAGTGATTGATTTTTCAGCACAGGAGCAGAAGTCCCTGGACCATCAAGTAAGAAAAACAGAGAGCGTGACCCTACCCAGAGAGAGGCAGTGACCTCAGGGATGGAGACTTAATGATGAAGTGGACAGATGGAGTGGCAGGGGACACTGGACTCAGGGAGGGAGAGGGGCTGTGTGCTGATGACCGGGGGCCAGCATGTGGGGTATCCTTTGGTTATCTGATGATGCATGCATCCAGTATCAACACTTATTGAAGCAGCAATTAAGAAATCAAATGATATATTGCATTAAGCAAATCTGCTGCACAAAATCTCTTTAAAGCGTTTGAGCAAAGGTATCAATCACTTTGAAGACTAAGGGTACTGTAATCATAGCAATGAAAGAAAATACGATAAGATGATCTCCCATGTAAACTCACATCATTCACAATAAAAACTTAAAATTAAAAAAAGGAAGGGAGAAGCTAATCTTTCATTTCAGGAACAGATAATCCCAGGACCATCAGGACGAAGAGCATGAGTGGAGCATGAGATCTTCCCTAGAAAAGTGGCGATAGCAGAGACAGTGACTGTGTACCTGCGGGCAGGAGACTAGCTGGCAAATTGTGCTCTTTGGACATTTAAATGAATATATTTTTTGTTTTGTTTTGTAAGTGTACATCAAATATTTTTGTCTTATTCATTTGCAAAATATAAGATGTAAATGGGGAGCCACAGGGAAGAAGAAGAAAAAATATTGTTGTAGGGAGGGGATTGTAGTCATTGAAATGAAACAAGGTGTGTGGTAAACTGAATGTAGAACTGATGATCTTATCTGTAAACCTTCACCCAATTCCCAATAAAAAGGTAAAATAAATAAATAAAAATACCATGGCTTGGGTCAGACACACCTTAGTCTTCAAACTGGTATCTTTGCTCAAACGCTTTAAAGAGAATTTGTGCAGCAGATTTGCTTAATGCAATACATCATTTGATTTCTTAATTGTTGCTTCAGTAAGTGTTGATATTGGATCCAAGCAAAATGAAATGTTTGACAGCTTTAATCTTCTCTCCCTGTATCATGATGCTATTTACTGATCCAGTTATGAGAATCTTGGCTTTCTTTACATTGAGGTGCAATCCATTCTGAAGGCTGTAGTCTCTGATCTTCATCAGTTAATATTTAAAGTCCTCTTTGCTTCAGCAAGTACGGTTGTACCATGTTTGTATCACAGGTTAATGAGTTTTCCTCCAAGCCTGATGCCATGTTCTTCTTCATATAATCCATTTTCTCAGATTATTTGTTCAGCACAGAGATTGAAAAAATATAGTGAATGAATACAAGCATAGCTCACAACTTTCCTAATTTTGAATCATTCATTATCTTCATGTTATGGTCTAGCAATTGCCTCTTGGTCTATGTACAGGTTCCTCATAAGCATAATTAAGTGTTCCAGAATACCTCTTCTTCACAATGTTTTCCACAGTTTGCTATGATTCACACATTTAAACACCTTTGCATAGTCAACAAAGCACAAGTAAACTTCTTTCTGTATTCTCTGCTTTTAGCCAAGAGACATCTAACACCAACAATCATATCCCTAGTTCCACGCTCTCTTCTGAATCTGTCTTTAATTTTTGGCAACTCTGTTGGTATACTGCTGCAATCATTTTAGAATTATCTTCAGCAAAATTATACTTGCATTTGATATTAATGATATTGTTTGATGATTTCCACATTCTGTTGGGTCACCTTTCTTTGGAATGCATAAAAATATGAATCTTTTCCAAACAGTTGGCCAAGTAACTGTCTTTCAATTTTCTTGGCATAGCTGAGTTAGTGCCTCCAGTGCTGCACCAGTTTGTCTCCATTTGTATTCCTACAGTTCCTGGAGCTTTATTTTTCAACAATGCTGTCAGTGCAGCCTGTACTTCTTCCTTCAGTACCTTTGGTTATTGATCATAGAGCACCACTTGAAATGACTGAACATTGGCCATTTCTTTTTAGTACAGTGACTCTGTGTATTCCTTCCATCTTCTCTTGATAACAACAGGGTTGTTATCAAAATGATGGTATTAGCCATTGTTGTTGTTGTTAAGTGCCATTGAATTGGTTCTGATTCATAGTGACCCTGTATAGGGTTTCCAAGGCATGGTTGGTGAGTTTAAATCACCAGCCTTGTGGTTCAAACCGACCTTGTGGATCAGTGCTTCTCCTACATAATCAAAACAACAGCACTGATAGCAAAAAAATAAAATAAAATAAATCAGAAAACAAGAAATGCCGGAGGAGGTATAGAAAGATGGGAACCTTCATTCTAGTGAGACTGGGAAATGGTGGAAAATGGTATGGCACCTACTCAAAAAATTGAAAATAGAAATACCATGACCCAGAATTCTGCTATATATCCTAGAGAAATATAAGAGCTGTGACATGAATAGAGATATATGCACATCCATGTTCATTGCAGTGAGAAAGAAGAGGACCCTTAATGAGATGGATTGACACAATGGCGTACCAATGGATTCAAACGTAGCAACAGTCATGAAGATGGCACAGACACAGTGTTTCATTCCATTGTACACAAAGTTGCTAAGAGTCAAAACTCAATGGTACCTAACAGCAACAGCATGTTCATTATTACAGCACTATTCACAATCGCAAACAGTTGGAAACAACCTAAATGCCCATCAACAGAAGGATGAATAAGCCAACTATGTCCAGATATACATGGAATACTATGAAACATTAAAAAATAATGATGAATCTACAAAACATCTCATAAGATGAATAAACCTTTATGCTGAGTGAAATTAGTCACAAAATAACAAATATTGCATGAGACCATTATTGTAGAAAGTCAAGAAAAGGTTTTCATACCAAAAAACAAAAATTCTAACCTTGAGTTTGGTAGCCTAGGAAGAAACAGAATATTTCAGTCTTGGCTAAGAGAGCCAGGAAAGAATTGTTAGGACAAGGACTACACTTGAACCAGCCTCAGAAGAGTGGAAGCAACTTTGCCAAACAGAGAGGCCTACACCTGAGTGAGCAGCTGGGTCAGCTGAGAGCCTTCTCTCTACCTAACACTGTTCCCTCCATGGATGTGAGTGACCCCAACCCTAAACCACTGTGCCTCCAGAACAGGGATCGGACCAGATATCCCATTGGATCCAACTAAAAAATACACAATTGTTTCTAACTAACTCTAGGTGTTTTTCACAAACTAAGTGGAGTACTTTGAATCTAGAGATTTGATTGATGACTCAAAGATACAAGCCACCTCTGTTCTGCCCCCACAGTTGGCTGTGTACTGTTACACTTTGGAACTGTAATAATAATAATATCTTTGCCGCAGAGAGTACATAGTCCTAGGCTTCTAAGAGGCTGATTAGCTGGTTGGTTGGTTAGTTGGTTGGGAGACAGTTGCTGTGAGAATGTAACAGAGAATTTATCCTATGACTAGAGGCACTGTGGTGAGTGGAAAGAACTCAGAACTGGTAATTGAATCTCCTTTCCACTCTGTGACCTTGAACAAGGCGCTTCCCTACCTGGGATATGATATTCCTCCACAGCATTCTAGTGAAAGTATTTTGTGATTTTGCCTCTGGAGGAAGCATTTAAAGTCTGGCAGTTCAAAGATGAATTTGGAAATTACTTCCAAGTCTGATTCCTGAGACAGCTGGGACTACAAGGGGAGAGCAGCCTGCATTTATCATTATGGCCAACATCAGGTGGAAAAGAACTGCCTCAGAGCCAAAGACCTGAGTAGGCAGGATTTCATAAGAATTGCCTGGGCAGACAGTAGTCACAGACACAATACTGCTGATTTTTTTTCCCCCCATTGGAAAAGTCCTTTCTGACAACTCCAGGTGCTTGGTCATTTCCTAACAAGATTTTTCCTATTTTATGCAGGTGTGGTCTGGTATTTGGAAGTTTTTGATCTGGAACTCACTTGGGCTCAGTAGGGCTCAGGGCTGGTGGGTAAATTCAGGGCCTGGAGCATTCCACCCTATGTCTTCTACCCTTCTGCCATGATGTACTGCCTACTTCTCTAGTATTACAAATTAGGTAACAGAATATTACAGTTGCAAGAGCCTTGAGAGGTCATCTAGTCTAGTCTTCTGATTCCATAGAAGGAAAAACTGAGGAGCAGAAAAGGAGAATGACTTGCCCAAGACCATGCAGTCAATTAGATAGATGATAGCTCTCCTGACACTTGATCCAGGGTCTTTGGACCCTAGCCAAGATCTTCCCCCTGTATTTCCTCCTTTGAGGATGTAGAGAATAAAGTGATAAAGGGAGATTATTTAACTTTATGGGAATGGTTTTATAATCTGTTTCAACCTTATGTTTCTATCTCCTGGTTACCTGATACTTCTTTCTATTCCTAATTGTTCTATCCCTTTCCTTTAGCTTTCAGTGTTCACTAGAGAAGATAAATGGAATACATGGCACACAGATTCAATAGATATTTGTCAAGAGGCTTCCACTGCCCACGGTTGTATTAGAGCTGAAATTCTGAATACTTGGTATGTGTAAGGTGACAGGTTACAGTGGGAGCCCAAAATCCTTTGAAGTCTTAACATAATTCAGCCTCCATTGAGTTCTTTCTGTAAGTCACAATGTAAAACGCTTTGTCCTCAGGTGAATGCATTTGAAAATGGGTTGCTACAATTCCTCTAGCCAGCCCATTTTTCTCAGGGACTTCCCTGGACACATTCTTTGTTTGTTTTTTTAAGTTTTTATTGTGAATTATGTGATATGGGAGAACATTAACTTTACATTCATCCTATCGTATATAATTTCATTGCTGTGATTACAATCCCTTCCATGAATCATCAAACAACCAAAGGGTATACCCTGCAAACCTGCCCCTCGGTCATCAGCACACAGCCCATTCCTCTTTGGGTCTAGCGTTCCCAGCTGCTCCATCTCTCCACATCATCATCTCTGCCTCCATCTCTAGTGTCACTGTTTCTCCGTTCTTCTCCCTTGATGATCCCAGGGACCTCCACTCCTAGACTGCAAAGTCACCCCCTCCCCTTCTTTTGCTACAAGACAGCTACCTTTACATTTTCAACCCTCACAATCAGTCCTAATAACAATTATTCACTGTTGTATCACAAGAGACCTATGTGCATCTTTTTTCATCAGCCCTGCCTAGACAAATTGGATATTGCTCACTGGAGAGTCTACCTTCCTCCACACCCTCTGGATCTAGGCTCCCTCTTGAAAGCTTGTTAGCCAGTCACTTCTTGCCTTTGTAGCCCCCCCACTTTGAGTAGCCAATGCCCAAGTTGCCCATCCCTGTCTACTCTGTGTATGGAGGTGGTGGGAATGATCCTTGCTGTGAAGATTGTGCCCTCTTTTGAGCTACTGCATCCATAGGTGTAGGTCAAGTTCATCAAATTAAATCAGATTACTCTTTTTTCCCCTCTTCTTTCTTCTTCTAGTTGAGCTCTGATTATCCAGCCATTGAAGCCAGGTCACGTGGGTATTATCTGAAAGTGTGGGTGTTCTTGTGCATAGCCCCTCCTCACTTAAGATCAGCTGGTCACTTCAGTCTCCACTCTAGTCCTCTGTGGCTATGTCACTGTCTCTGGGCTCAGGGGTCTCCGGGTCTTGCTGTAACTGCTGGCCATCCAGGTCTCCACCCAGGTTCACAGGAGTCTATTGAATGTGATTGGACTTAGCTCACAGCTTCATGGCTGTTTTTCCCTCACTTCTCCTTATTGGTGACAAAAGTAGTTACCAGTCAGACCACATGCCTGCTCATATATTCTGCTTGAGTCTTAGTCTTTCTTGGAAGGAGATTTTACCTGAGAAGACATGACCACTTGCCTTGATGTCTCCTGGGCAAGCCACTTGCTTGTTCTTATAGTAGTCAATCAGACTGTCATTATTGTTTTTGATTTTTCCTGTCTCTTTCAAGAAGTATCTTCTGTTCTTCTAGTTGCTCCAGGCTGGTCTGCTTGTCCCTTCAAATGGAGATATCCCAACTTAGAAGATTCTGGATGGGATTCAGGATTCTACCTATGGTCTTATGTAATACAGAGGCTCCACAGGAAGCCTCCTTCAATGGCCAAGCAGTAGCCCCATTTTAGGAATGCCAATCAGTTATAGGCAGAAGACGGGCTTACAAGTTTTCTATGGTGATATTTCTGGCTATTCCTTTCTCTCTCCCTTAAGTGTCTATTTTATAATGGTATGCCGGGGAAACCAAGATTCAAAAGACAGCCAAGCATCTTAACATTATTTCCCCCCTTTCACCCATTCAAGAGAATATCAGAAAGATGTTTATCGGTGCTTTATTGACTACACAAAGGTTTTTGATTGTGTGGATCATGACAAGCTATGGACAACATTGCGAAGCATGAGTATTCTAGAACATTTAATTGTGCTCAAGAGGAATCTGTACCTGGACCAAGAGGCAGTTGTTCGAACAGAACATGGGAACACTGAATGGTTTAAAATTAAAAAATGTGTGCAACAAGGTTGTATTCTTTCACCATACTTATTCAACCTGTATGCTGAGCAAATAATCCGAGAAGCTGAGTTATATGAAGACAAACATGGCATCAGGATTGGAGGAAGTCTCACTAACAATGTGCGATACGCAGATGTAACAACCTTGCTTGCTGAAAGTGAAGAGGATTTAAAGTATTTACTGATGAAGATCAAAGAGCACGGCCTTCTATATGGATTGCATCTCAATGTAAAGAAAACAAAAATCCTCACCACTGGACCAATAAACAACATTCTTATCAATGGAGAAAAGATTGAAGTTGTCAAGGACTTCATTCTTCTTGAATTAACTATCAACACTCATGGAAGCAGCAGTCAAGAAATCA
>NW_006409375.1:0-2986 GCF_000296735.1 Chrysochloris asiatica | reverse complement strand
GTAGAACTCACCATGAAGCCACCTGGGCCTGGACTTCTTTTGGTTGGGAGTTTTTTGATGACCTGATCAATTTCTTCTTTTGTTATGGGTCTGTTCAAGTTTTCTACTTCACTCTGTGTAAGTTTAGGTATGTTGTGTTATTCTAAAAACGTATCCATCTCTTCTAAGTTTTCAAGTTTGTTGGAGTACAACTTTTCAGAAAAAGAAAGAAAAAAAACTTGAAGAAAGCATAAAATTTGTGTAGGACACTATCAGTAAGAATAACTTCTGTGTGATGGGAATTCCAGAACAGGAAGAGAGAAAAAACCTCATAGATAATACTATCCAAGAGTTCCTGGAAGAAAACTTCCCTAACATCATGGAAGATGAGAAGTATCTGTTATTATCCTTTTGATTTCCTTTGGTTCCATTGTGACATTGCCCATGTGGTTTCTAATGCATGTTATTTGTGTCTTCTCCCTCTTTTCTTTTGTTAGGTTTGCCAAAGGTTTGTCAATGGTTTGTCAATTTTGTTAATTCTTTCAAAGAACCAGCTTCTTATCCTGTTAATTCTTTCTATAGTTTTTCTGTTTTCTATCTCATTTATTTTGGCTCTAAGCTTTATTATTTCTTTTCTTTTGAAAGCTGTAGGTTCCCTCTGTTGGCCTGTTTCTAATTGGTGTAGATGCTGTGTTAATGCGTTAACTTGGTTCTTTCTTCTTTTTGGATGTGTACATGTATTGCAATAAATTGTCCTCTCAGCACTGCTTTGCCATGTCCCAAAAATTTTGTTATGTTGTGTTTTCATTCTCATTTGTTTCTAGGAACTTGTGAATTCGTGTTTTATTTCTTCTACTACCTAGTAGTAGTTATTCAGCAGGGTGTTATTCAGTTTCCATGTATTGACTTTATTTCCTTGGTCTTCCTATTGTTGATTTCTAATTTGATAGCATTGTGGTCTGAGAAGATGCTTTATAGTGTTTTGATATTTGTAAACTTATCAAGGTTTGTTTTGTACCCTAACGCATAGTCTATTCTGGAGAATGTTCCATGTGCACTGGAAAAGAATGTGTATTACGCTGTTGAATGCTCTGTACACATCTATGAAGTCCAGTTGGCTGATTGTATTATTTAGTTCCTCTGTGTCTTTGTCAAGTGTCTCTCTGGTTGTTCTATCCATTTTTGAAAGCAGTGTATCAAAATTGCCCACTATTATTGTAGATTCGTCTATTTCTTTCCTCAAATCTATTAGAGTTTGCATTATATATTTTGGAGCTCTTTCTTTGGGAGCATAGATATTTACTATGGTTATGTCATCTTGTTCAATTATCCCTTTAATCATGAGATAATGTCCATCTTTATCTATTATGCTGGATTTTGCTTTAAAGCTTATTTTATCAGAGATTAGTACTGCCACTCCTGTTCAATTTTTATTGCAATTAGCTTGGTATATTTTTTTCCATCCTTTGACTTTTAATCTGTTTTGTCTCTGTGTGTAAGATATGTCTCTTGCAAACAACATAGTGAAGGATCTTGTTTTCTTATCCATTCTGCCACCCTCTTTCTCTTAACTGGTACATTTAATCTGGTACATTCAGTGTAATAATCAATAGGTATTGGAGTCCTGGTGTGGTACTGTGGGTTAATGTGCCAGACTGCAAAGCCATTTGAACTACAATGTTTGCAGTTCAAGTTCACCAGCTGCTCCTCAGAAACCCTATACAGGGTCGCTATGGGTTGGAATCGACTTGATGGCACTTAACAACAACAACAACATGGATTAATTGCTGCCATTATGTTTTGTTTGTTTTTGTGGTGCTGTTGCTTTCTTTGTTCTGTATGTCTTCCTGTGCTGAGTTCATGGTTTTTGTGTTCTTTCTTGTCAGTTTCTTCATAGTTTTAATGTTTCCATGTTCTTCTTGGATTTTCATTTTCTTGGTATATTGTGAAGTGTTAAATTTCTTTGAAGTTACCTTATATTCCATTCACTTTTCTCTCCATTTAGTGCAGTCTATTTTATCCTGTAATCTACCTGACTTTCTCACAATCTGGATTTCTGTTCCTACGTGTTTAATTTCTTTCACATTGTAATTGTTTTGATCATAGACTTACCTCACATATCCTCTGAATTTGTTATTATAGTTTTGTTCTGTTCTCAGCTCTTCCATTAGTTGATTGAGTTCTGGGAGGTACTGTCACGTATGTCAATCTCTGGTTGTTGTCTGTTCTTGTTGGTTCTCAGTCCACAAAACCTACTTTAGAAAAAATTTTCCTTTGGAAAAATCCCTTATCTTCTGTTTATCCTGGAATGTTTTGATTACACCATTGTATTTGATTTATAGCTTTGCTGGATAGATAAAGGATTCTTGGATGACAGTTTTTTTTCTTTCAGTGTTTTATATATGTCTCCCCATTGCCTTCTTAACTACATGGTTTCTGCTGAGAGATACCAACTTAATCTGATTTGCTTACCTTTGTAAGTAATGCTCCTCTCTCCCCTAGCTGCTTTCAGGATTCTGTCCTTACCTTTGATTTTGGAGAGCTTGATTATGATTATGTCTTGGTGATTTTCTTTTGGGGTCTATCCTCTGGGGTTCGTTGAAATTCTTGAATGCATCTCTTTTGGCTTTTCATGATGTTAGAGAAATTTTCTTTCAGCAACTCTTCAACTGTCTCCTCTGTGGACTTGTGTAATTTGTCCTGTTCTGGAATGCTGATAATTCTTAAGTTATTCCTCTTCATGTTGTTCAACATGAATCTTAGACTGTTTTTATCCTTTTTTCTGCTTGCTCTTCTATCTTAGTAGTATTAAGAGATTTGTCTTCCAGCTCACTAGTTCTGGCTCCCATCTTTTTTTTTTTTAATTTAAGGTTTTTATTGTGGATTGAGTGAAAGTTTACAGGGCACATTATCAGTTTCACATTCAATAATTCATATAACTTGTTTCATTACATTGATTATAATCCCCTCCATATACCATCAGTTAAAAGTATTTCTCTTTATCCAC
>NW_006409374.1:62776-63214 GCF_000296735.1 Chrysochloris asiatica | reverse complement strand
TCACGCTCCCCAGCAAGGCTGCCTCGGGACACTTGGTAGCTGACTCTCCTGACTCAGGCCATCCTCTGAGATTCCTCATTTGCTTCCTTGGTGATTAGTCTGTTGGCACAGAAGCCCCTCTAGCATCTGCCCGAGGAGTCATGAGTTCCTTGGACTACTTGCTGTTGTGTGCCATAGAGTTGGTTCTGACTCACATTTACTTTATTGGACAGAGTCAAACTACCCCGTAGGGTTTTCTAGGCGATGTGGCACTGTAGGGTAGGCACTCAACCACAAGGTCCATTTTAACCTCGAGGTCGGCGGTTCAAAACTCACCAGACACTCCTTGAAAACCCTATACAGGGCTTCAGTGGGTTGGAAGCAACTCAATGGCGCTTAACAACAACAATAACCTTTATGGGAACAGATCGCCATGGAGTGGCAGGTGGGTTCAAACCC
>NW_006409374.1:61276-62676 GCF_000296735.1 Chrysochloris asiatica | reverse complement strand
GAATACCGTCCCTCGAATTACCATCAAGCCTCCCAGACGTTCCAATGCATACTTGGGATGGCATCACGGCAAAGGAATCATTGAGTCTGTGTCTAGCTCCTGCAGGAAAGAGTCCTCAAGGGAGTGGGGTTGAGTCTTCGGAGGAAAGATGAGTTGGACCTTAGACAGGCTGATGCCCAAGTCCTGAGGTCAGACCCCCAGGCCTCTACTCAGCTCCCTCCACCCAGTGATGACCCAGGGACCAAGTGCCAAGGCGTGCTTAAGCCTGGCCCAGGTTCACACCAGCCCTTTTATAGACCTTGACCCAGCTCTCCCCACTTGCTGTGTGTGGCCTATTCTGGACCCCAGGGAGGGTCTGAGCACTGGCTCAAGCTGGGCCGGACCCCCATCCTACCGACAGAGCCAAATCTCCCTCTGTTCTCACCTTCCCTCTGTGGCCTGTGGATTCCCCAAGGAGCTGAGCTTTCTATCGGTGGCAGGTATCCTGGAGGGCTGTGATCTGGGGCCTTGGACTGCAGTTTGCACTTGGACTCTTTGTCATCAGAACTGAACCAGGATTTATTGCATCCCAGTGGTTGGGTGATCAGATCCAGGTATGTTCCTGAGGTCCCCACTGGCCAGGGCCTCCTGGACTTTCAGTGAGTGGAGAAGTCACTCAGTTGTGGGGAGGCGTGGGGAGCTATAGAGATGGATTGACACACAGAAGATGGGTACACAGCTGAGGGATGGGCAGTGCCCCTGCTGCTTCCCTCAAGGCTGGTACCACAGGCCCTCGGACCAGTGCTTTTAGGAGTAGAGGTTTGATATGGTAGAGAACCCTAGAGCAAGGAGGTTCTTAAGGTACCTGACACACACCATAGTATGTGACCATCAGCAGTCATTAGTCATGTCTTTTGTTGTTGTGAAGTGCCATTGAGTTGGTTCCGACTCACAGTGACCCTGTATAGGGTTTCTGAAGAGCAGCTGGTGAGTTTGAACTGGTGACCTTACAGTTCAAACCGATCTTATCATCCAGTGCTTATCCTACAGCATCACACCATAAAGATTTATAGTCATGCGTGCTAAAAATTGCAAATGATTTACTTTGAAAAACATTCATTAGAGAAAACGTAGGTTGATCCTACACTAACCTCCTTCTTTAAAAAACCCATTACCATGAAGTCAATTTGGACTCAAAGAGACGCATGCTAGAGCTGCCCCTGAGGCTTTTCAAGGCCAGGATTTTGATGGAAGCAGGTTGCCATGTCTTTCTCCCGTGGAGAGGCTGGTCAGTTCAAACTGCTGACCTTTTGGTTGGCAGCCGAGCACTTTAACCTCTGCACCATCAGGATGCTTCACCTCTCTCTTACCATCATGCATTTCCATGTCTTCTCTAGTGACCCTGTGTGAGGTGGGGCAGG
>NW_006409374.1:59321-60811 GCF_000296735.1 Chrysochloris asiatica | reverse complement strand
AATGTCTTAATAGGTAGGTGTCTTTTCTGTAGAAAGCGCTCAGAGGGAGCAAGCAATCATAGTGGAAGACTGAAGAAGTATTTCCAGGTGGTACCGAGCCCCCGGGAGTCCTGGTGTGGCACTGTGGGTTAATGTACTAGACTACAAAGTCGGTTTGAACTGCAAGGTCAGTGGTTCAAGCTCACCAACTGCTCCTCAGAAGCTCTATACAGTGTTGCTATGGGTTGGAACTGACTTGACGGCACTTAACAACAACAACAACAATACTGATCCCCTGAGAAAGGCCCTGGACCTAAGGACTGCATCCTTGGGAAGAAGCAGACCTGCAGGCTTGGCATCTGCACCAGGCTCTGAGCAGTGGGAAAGTAAACAAGTCTCCAGCTGCTCCCAGCCTCGACCCGCTCTGCTCCCTTCCTTACCATGCTTCTGTGTTCTATTTCCTTTTCTCCTTCTAGATTTTCCTGAGCTACACAGTGGCTGGCTCAAGCTTCGTGTTTGGGGATGCCCTGGTCAATGATACCTATGCCTTTCAGGTTAGTTCAACTCCTGGCCCCAGAGGCCTTTCTCAGCTGCTGCCCAGCTGCCTCTAGTAAGTGGGCAGTCTGAGCAAGCCCAGCAGGGCGGGGGCTGAGCACAGAGGGCAGGGCAGGGTGTGGGGAAGTGTGAAGGATTCCCATGGGACAGAGGCAGAGGTCATTCTGAGGATGCTAGAGAAGCTTATTTCTTGTGTTAGAAATGAATCCCGATGTCACACAAAAAGAAACTCGGTGAGACTAAATTACCTCGGCAAGGCAAAATTTACTTCTGCAGAAGGATGCATGTGTGTAGCTGTACAGGAGCAGGGCAGCGAGCACACCAAGTGGACAGTCCACTCAAGTTTTATCTCTGATGTAAGTCTTAAGGCTTTGTCTTACCCCATTGGCTAGGGCTTAGACCGTACAGTCTTTTTCCTTACCCGATTGGTTAATTCAAATTCCTAAGGCATGCATTCCTCTTCGTCAATTCAGGATGTAGTAAAAAGTATAAGAAAGGTCATCCAGTCCCTACTTCCTTCAAAAAGTAAAAAAAAAAAACCCTCAAATACAATAAACAGGATTATAATAATTTTGAAGAAAAGACACTCATTCCCACACTTGGGGCCCTGGGATGGGTCCCAACAGAGTGTTCATTTGGCAATATGGTTATGTAGAAGCATCTCCATATTCATGGGTGTAGTCCTCCCCACACCTGCTCAGCTTGTGTCTGTCTTTGTACCCACTCATAGATCACTGTTCCACTGTTATTGCAGAATTGTGCACATGATAGCATTTACTTCTGTTGCTTTTGGCTCTTGTATGCCTCTCGGGGGTTTTCTTTGCCTTTAATCATGAACAAACATTTATTGTGCATAAAATATTATAGAGGAAATTAAATTTGCCTTTGTTGTGTAATGGCAGAGACCCACCCTACTTTAGGATAGGGCCGTCTGTGTCCAGTGGACCCTGTGTGAT
>NW_006409374.1:57444-58105 GCF_000296735.1 Chrysochloris asiatica | reverse complement strand
GGAATGTCCCCTGTCATCAACTTCACTGAGCAAAGGGCTTCATGCACAGACTCCGTTCCTGCATCTCTCTCTCTCTGTCTTTCATTCACACATTCACACAGACCATACAGAAACACATATCACACACGCTCACACATACCACAGACATACATACCACAGACACACATATACCCAGACACACACTCATACATACAGATACACATACTATGCGCACACACACACACACCCCACAAACACTCACATACATGCATACATGCCATACACACACACATGACACATGCTCACACAGAGACACACATACCACAGACACAAACCCATACATAGGTACATACCACAGGCACACATATAGACAGATACACACTCATACGTACAGATACACATACCATGCACACACACCACAAACATTCACATATAGGCATACATGCACACATATGACACACTCACACATACAGACACACATGCCACATACACAGACACATACATCCATGTATACCACACACACATATTCACACACATGCCACACAAACGCACACTCACACATACAGATAGGTACACATACCACACAAACACACACACACACACACACACCATACACTCATACACAGACACACACTCACACATACAGATACACATACCACACAATATATACACATGTATGTCA
>NW_006409374.1:51778-55901 GCF_000296735.1 Chrysochloris asiatica | reverse complement strand
CAGCTCCTAGAAATATTATGAAACAGTTGTACCCCGTCCTATAGGATCACTGTGAGTGGGTTTGGGGTTCATGGATGCCTCAACTACTAAACCCCAACAGCTCTGCTTCTACAATGATTACAGCCCAGAAAACCCTGTGGATGGATCCGTCTACTCTATCAGATTTGAGCCCTATGAGTTGGACCCAACAGCTATGGGTTTGGCTGTGTGTGTGTGTGTGAGTGTGGTAACTTTAGGGAACACGCTTTTTAGGGGAGGAGCTGGGAGGTAAGCGGGAGCTGAAAGGAGGGAGCACAAGGTAGCAGGAGAGATCTGATGAGAACATGGCATCTGAAATGGACTCTGGCCGAGGTGGGGACAAGAGAGAAGAGTGTTGAGGTCACTCTGGACGAAGGGACAGCATGAGCAGGAAATCAGGAAGCATGTCCAGTGAACAGCAAGAAACCCAGTGTATGTGGATGTTGAGAGAGTCCCTCCTGCGTTTCCGTAGGGGTGGTCGAGTGGACATTGGAGCAGTTGCCTCTGAGGAATCTTTCCGTCTTCAGTGTTTGTGCTCCAATGTGGTTGGGGCTGGTGGCAGGGAAGGCAGTGCTTGGGGCTGGAGTCAGAGGGAATGGGAGCTTGTTTGCTGGACAGTGTTAGGAAGTCCACCTCCTGGATTTGGGACGGCAGTAAGAAAGGAAGTAAGAAAAGTCTCCAACACCTTGCTGTGGATAGCCCTGTCTCCGCTCCCTCAAGGGAGATGAGGGAACAGGGGCATATCCTTGGCACTTAGTCCTACTCTCAAAAACTGCATCCTGGTATGATTAAGCTTGCTCAGAGGGTATGGCCTTGGTGCTCCTTGGAAATCCTATACAGGGTCACTATGAGTCAGAACTGACTAGATGACCCTGAACAGCAACAACAACCCCCGCTCTTCTCACTCTGAAACTCTGGTAGTGAGCGAGGCTCAACATGGTCATTTTTAATCAGTTCTCAGGCGGTACTGCTGGCCCGGACCATTGAGAAGCAATGGCCTAGAGGAGCTGCGATTCCCTGTTTGCTTCTGCACTGGGAGCAGGGATTGTACCAGCATCAAGGGATTGTACTTGTCATCAAGTTTCTATAGAGCAGTGGTCAGGACTCAGGGCTGAATATCCTGGGCTCAGACTCTTGCTGGGGGGGATACCATGCCTCCCTGACACAGAGAAATGACCCTCTAGGATGACCTTCAAGGCCAATCTCAGGACCACGGCAGGACCTTTACAACCTGCTGGTGCTCGGGATACATGCTGCCTCTTTCCAAGTGTGTGAACTTAGACAGGCGTCCCTGGGTGGTGTAAATGACTAATGTGCTTGGCTGCTAATCAGAAGGAAGGAATTTAAGTCCACTCAGAGCAGCTTTGGAAGAAAGGTCTGGCAATTCTTTCAGAAAATCAACCATTGAAACCTCTTGTGGAGAGTTCTGCTCTGACATATGGGGTTGCCATGACTTGGAGGCAAATTAACAGCAACATTTTTTTGTTTTAAAGGTGTGTGTGTGTGTGTGTGCTGAGACAGACCTTGGACAGGTTCCCAACATGCCACAGCCTTGGTGTGCCCCTCTGTGAAGTGGAGATCTCTCCCTCCCTCAGTTACTATGAGGATTGATGTGTTACTAAATTTTAGATGCTTAGAACATAGTTGTTGTTGTTGTTGTTTAAGTGCCATGGAATCAGTTCCGACTCAAAGCAACCATGTTTCCAAAGGGCGGCTGATTAATTTGAACCTCCGACCTTGTGGTTAGCAGTCCAGCGCCTATCCTACAGTGCCACAGCAGAACTCTTGACACATAGTTGTTAAATGCCATCAAGTTGGTTCTGACTCATAGTGACCATATATAGGGTTTCCGAGGAACAGCTGGTGGATTTGAACTTCCAACATTGCAATTCAAACAGTTCTTGTGGTCAAGTGTTTATCATACAGTGCCACACCAGGATTCCCAGGACACAGTAGGACCTCCACGATGCCATTTGCCTCTCATTCCATAAATCAGCACTTGAGTTGTCTGCTCTGTTCTTCTACCACCTCATAAACTGCAGGCCCCAGAGATGTTTCCTGGTCTATCAGAGCATATTAACAGTAGAGAACTTCATTTACCTTAATGTCCCAGCTTGGAAAGCTAGGACTCACTTTTCTTCCTTCTGTTCATGTCCTCTCCCTAGACCAGAAAAACCAGTTGCCATGTTGAGTCAGCTCATCATGGTGACCCCATGGATATCAGAGTAGAACTGTGCCCCTTTGGGCATTCAGTGACTCATTTGTCAGTGGTAGATTGCCAAGTCTCATCTCAAGAACATCTCTGGTGATGGTGGTGGTGTGCCGTGGAGTCGGTTCCGACTCATAGCGACCCTACATAGTGTTTCCCAGGCTGTAAATCTTTACAGGAACAGAAAGTCTCATCTTTCTCCCACGGAATGGCTAGTAGTTTCAAACTGCTAACCTTGAGATTAGCAGCCTGACTCATAGCCACTATGCTACCAGAGCTTCTTCAAGAGCACCGCTAGGTAGCCTCACACTGCCAGCCTTTCAGATAGCAGCTGGAGTGCATTAAACAGTTTTGCACTTTGCTGTCTCAGGAACTTCTCTCCCTAGATAGAACACAGAACAGCATCCCTTCCACATAAATGCCATCTCACAGGTAGAAAAGATGTCTTGGTTGCTGCTAGAATGAAGTCCCAGTTCTGGAGTTGGGTCTTTGCTGGCTTGGGTCTGCCTCTGCAGTCCTGCCAGGCTGCTGACAGTTCCTGGACAAGCCGTCGTCTAGACAGTATGTGATCCTCGCTGCGTTTGATCCAAGAGTGCACAGAATGATGTCATCACACAGGGTGTGATAGCTTCTAGTACAGGCAGCAAGGAGTCACTGGCAGGAAAAGGGCCTCTCAAGCCAGTTCCTAAGTACTCTGTCAGGTGACATCCCCCCCAACTGCAGTGACAGTGGTGGCAGAGATAGAGCATGGAACATTCCAGATAAAACCCCTGTTTGCGGCAGTGTCTTTCAGGAAGAGAAAAGAGAAAACACTCAAGAGGAGCTTTGTTATGGATTCAATTGTGTCCCCCCAAGATATGTGTGGGAGCCCAGGTTTAGCATGGTAGCATAAGTACTTTCCTGCAGTTTAAACCACCAACTGCTCCTCAAAACCCTACAGGATTACTATGAGTCAAAACTGATCCAAGTCACTTAACAACAAAATATGTGTTATGAATCCTAACCTCTATGCTTGTGACTGGACTCCTGACGTGCCACTGCAGGCTCAAACTAGACAATAAACCACAGGGTCAGCGGTTCAAATTCACCAGCTGCTCCTTGGATACCCTATATAGAGTTGCTATGAGTTGGAACCAACTCCAGGGCAATTAACAACAACAACAACAACAACAATGCCTGTGGTCATGGCTCCATTTGTGAATGAGTTGTCTTTGTTGTGTTAATGAGACAAGATTAGTGTAAGATGTTTCTCTCTTTTTTATCCCTAACTTTTTATAGTGAATTGAATGAAGGTTTACAAAGTAGATCAGCAATTTTACATTCAGCAAATCATATACTATGTTTCATTACAATGATTGCAATTCCCTCCAGGTATCATCAGTTAACAGTATTTGCCTCTATTCACTAACTATTGCATTCCTCCCTGTGTCTCCGGCTACCTTCATCTTTCCTTGCTGACCTCCCCATTGCTGTATATTTATTGCCTGCCCTGTCACCTATGTTAATATGTATCTATCCTTCAGTCCAGGAATAATTTTCTTTCACCTTTCCCTCCATCCTCCCACCCCATAACCATCACAGACTGTTACTTTTATTAAGAAAACTTTTTTTCTTCTCTTTGTACAACATTTGTTGTTGTTATATGCCATAGCAACCCTGTTCAAGATTTCCGAGGCTGTAAATCTTTACAGGAGCAGAGAGCCTCATCTTTCTCCCACAGAACAGCTGCTAGTTTCGAACTGCTGACCTGGAGGTTCACAGCCCGATTGGTAACCACTATGCTACCAGAGCAACATTGGTCTCATACAATATTTGTCCTTTTGTGATTCACTAATTTTACTCAGCATCATGTCCTTCAGGTCCATCCATGCTGTGAGGTGTTTCACAGATTCACCA
>NW_006409374.1:47783-49297 GCF_000296735.1 Chrysochloris asiatica | reverse complement strand
GCTCCTTCCCTCACATGGTCTCACCCAAGATGACGGCTCCTAGAGCAGCCGAGCGTCCCGGACCAGAAAGCAATAGATTTCTTGCTTCTGCCACAAATTCCCCCAGCTGTGAGCCTTCCAATCTTCTAAATATTCCTTTATATGTGGTTTAGAGTTCTGGGACCAGCCTCTGAACCTGCTTGGTCGGGTATTTTGTGTTGTTGCTGGTGGAGCTCCGTTACAGCATGTCCACCCAATCCGCCATCTTGTTTGTTCTCCGTCTCCATCTTTTTTATCTCTATTGTAGGCAGCGTATTGAAGGATCTTGTTTTCTTATCCATTGTGCTCTCTCTGTCTCTTGACTGGTGCCTTTAACACATTTATATTCAGTGTAATGAATTATCTGTAGGTAGGAATTGATTGCTGTCAGCTTGCTGTGTGTATTTTGTGTGTGATGCAGCTGGTTTCTTTGTTCCACATAATTTTCTGCGCTGAGTTCATTTTGTTTGTTTGTTTTCTTTTCATTTTCATTTCTGTTGTGTTAATGTTTACTAAATCTTTCTGGTTTTCCTCTTTTTTTATTTTGACGAGCAGGTGTATTTTTTTTTTTTTTGAGGTTATTCTGTAATTTATTTTTTTCTCCTACTTAAAACAGTATGTTCTATCCTGTAATCTGCTTGATGTACTAGCCATTTGGAAGTTCTGTATCTGCACGATTCCCTCTTTTGGTGTTGTAGTTGGCTTTAGTATAAATTGATACTTCTAGTTCCCTATCTCCAGTCCTGTAGGTTTGTTTTACTTTAAAATACTTCTCTATCTGGGTGATAATTCCATGTATAGTAATATCAGGTGGTTTCCGCTGTTGTTGGTTCTCAGTTCAAAGAAAACCCTTTAGCAATTCTTGTAAAGTTGGTCTGGTCATTTCAAATTCCTTTCATTTCTCTTTATCAGGAAACATCCCAATTTCACCATCGTATTTGAGGGACAGCTTTGCTGGGTATATGATTTTTGGTTGTTGTTGTTAAGTGCTGTCGAGTCGATTCCAACCCATAGCAACCCTATACAGGGTTTTCGAGGAGCAGATGGTAAGCTTGAACTACCAATCTTGCAGTTCATATGGCTTTGCAGTCTGGCACATTAACCCACAGTGCCACACCAGGACACCATGATTTTTTCATTGGCCATGTTTTTTTTTTATTTAGAATTTTGTAGATGTCATTCCATTGCCTTCTTGTCAATGTGGTTTTTGCTGAGAAATCAGAGCTCAGTCTTATTGGTTCTCCTTTGTAGATACCTTTTCATTTTTCCTGAGCAGCTCTCAGGATTCCCCCTTTGTCTTTGGTTTTGGAAAGTTTGATTATGACATGTCTTGGTGATTTTCTTTTGGGCTCTATCCTGTCTGGGGTTCATTCAGCTTCTTGTATGCTTATCTTCTCATCTTTCAATATGTTAGGGAACTTTTCTCTAACAACATTTTTGACAATTTTGTCTATGCATTTTATTGTCTCTTCTTGTTACTGGTAAGTCATTCCTCT
>NW_006409374.1:39718-47233 GCF_000296735.1 Chrysochloris asiatica | reverse complement strand
TCAGCATAGGCTAAAATTGTCTGTTTTCTCCAGGGCATTCTGGGGAGTTTGTATTTGCATTTAATTGATGATTGTATGTTGATGTGTTCTTATGCTCTCACTAAATGTCTCCTGTCAGTGTGGTTAGAGAATGGAAATGTGTACACCATTCTCACTCACTGTTCATGCATCTCAGTTTAGGGTGGATTTAACTGGTGTTGGCTGCTGCCTATCATTGATCAGGTGGTATAGGCTTTGGTATTGGGTCTTGCTTAGTGGGTGGAGCTGCAGAGGGTATTGTTGTAGTTGGGCTGTATGGGCACAGTTTCTGCCTCCTGGCAGGAGGAAAAGAGAAAACCCCTCCCCCATATACACAAGACAACAAGACAGAATAAACAAACAAAGAATTACCAATGAAAAGAGAAAATAATAAAGGTATAAAGATAAAGAGAAAAAGAGATTAAAGAAAGGCAGCAACCAGAAAAAATAATATAATAGCTATAAAGACAAAAAGAGTGACAGAGAAATGGAGCTATAAGAGAGTAAATAAAAGGAATAAAATTTTAAAACATTTAAGAATAACAAAAAAGAGAAAAGAGGAATGGGAAAATGGAGCTATAGAAGAGAAAAATAAGAGATGAAATAAAAGGAAGAAATTTTTAGAAAAAAAAAACAGGAAATGGGAAGATGAAAAGAGTAGAGAGTAGTAAAGGAAGATCAAAAGGCAAAAATAAAAAAGAGGAGAAATAGAAAACAGAAGAAAAGATGGAAAAATAAAAGGAGGGAGAAGGGATAAAATTGAAGCAAACGGAAAGAGAAGAATTAACAAATAGAAAAATGAAACAACAAAAGAAAAAACAAAACCCCCCAAAAAAGCAAAAAACAACAACAAAATAAACCAGTGCAGCTGTTGGACCAAGAGAGGAGAAAACTTTGGCTTCTACAAGCCAAGGAGCTCACCAAGTGGGTGTGGAGGGATGTGACAATGGAGTTCCTGACACTAGATGGGGTTCATATAGGCCTAAGTATTAATTATGTTCAGGGCACTCAATCTGGAAGTAATTCATAGAGGCCCTTGATGGAGCTAGTTTCAGTGTCTGTTAGGATCACGGGGCCACTGGGGGCTGGGTGCCTGGTCGGGTGGCTCTGTGGATTCTGTCGGTCTGGGGTCAAGCTGCCTGTATCCAGGTACCAAAGTGGTACCGCTGGCCCCTGCCTCATGCTGGCATGGATCCCAACCATGTGACTCTGAAATCCCTGAGAGCAGGATATTCCCTGGGGATGGAGGAGGGTGGGAGCTGGCCATATCTCTGGTCATCAGGACAGTGTGGGGAAAAGAAGGAATTGTGCCTTTCCCACAGCCTGTGTGAATCTTCTCTGCCAGGTCACCTTTCATTGTCAAAGCTTCTCACAAGTTGGTGTCAGTGCATCTGGTGGCTCATTCACCGGTAGTCTCCCACTCGCATTGTCCCTGCTCAGCTTCTCCTCCCAGTAACCACTCAGAGCTCTTCTCTAACCTTTCCTCTGAAGTTCAGGGTTCCAGAATTTTCCTCTGTGTCTGTTTCATTTGATCTCTTGTATCGTTATCATAGCAGCTTCATGTAGTGTGCTTGCCTGGTCTGCCATCTTTCCAGAAGTCTGTAGGATTTTTCTGAAGTCAATCTCTTTTGAGGTCTAACAGAGATTAAATAAGCCTGTGAGAAGAACGGATGGGGAAAGAGATGAGGAGTCTTCAAAAATTTCATGAGAAGATTCAATTATCTTTTCATTCCATTTTTCCAGAACTTTTTGAAGCCCCCTCATATATGAACATCTACCTTGCCTCCCAAATGCATTGGACACAGCTGGCCCACCATCCATTCTTGAAACTCTTCCCCTCACACCCTGCATCCCCCTCACAACCCTCTCCTGAATATCCTCTGGTCTCTCTGGCTATTCCTACTTGGGCTCATTCAGGGGTTTTCCTTCCCATTTACCCTTAAATGGTGCCAGCCCCACAGCTTTGTCCTTAGCTAATGTTCTTCCGACTCCAGCCAGTTTCCTCAATGACTCATAGCTTCAACCTGCACATCTGTGTGGAGGAGTCCAAAACTCAGGCCTGGCTCAGACCTGTCCCATGAGCACCTTCATGCTCTTATCCAACTTGCCCCCTCAATGCTGGTACCATGAGCATCTCAAACCCAACAAGTCCAAAACCAAACTGATGGTCTTCGCCCAAATTCTCCTCTGCCTATGCCCCCTTTCCTTGAGTAATTTCCTCCCATTATAGGAAATTGTCCTGGTGTGGTAGATAAACACTGCTCTGCAAGTTCAGTTTGAACTGCAAAGTCAGTGGTTCAAATTCACCAGCCGCTCCTTGGAAACCCTATACAGAGTCGCTATGAGTTGGAACTGACTGAATGGCACTTAACAGCAACAACAGGAACAAAGGAGAAATTCAGCAATGGAGAAAGAAGGAAAGGAAATTTTCACAGTCCCAACACATAGAAGCAAATACTTTAACTGACTATACTGCCTTCTAACCATTTTTTTAAAAAATGTTTTTAATTCCAACATTTTCTCTTAACATTTTAACTTAAGACTGTCCCTTGTTATTATAAATTCTTCATGACTTACTATTTTCAAACTGTTTGGAACAGATAACATTTGAATAGAACAAACAAGGTATATGGAAAAGAGTAAGTAAGTCTCCCTCTCACCCCTGACCCCAGGTTAACCAGTACATTCCCTAAGGTACCATACATTTGCATATATTTCTAATGCTACAACATGCCCCACACACACATACACACATCCTTATTTTACACAAATAACAGCATAGTATGTTCCCCATTCTACAGTTCCCTTTATCCATTTAACAACCTATGTTTCAAATCATTCTGTTACCTAAAAAAAAACAAAAACAAACAATTGGCTTATGGTGGTCCCATGCACATCAGAGCAGAAGTAGGCTCCATCTTGTTATTGTTAATGAGAATAGACACTGTGAAAAGACAAGAATTCAATCGTTTCCACGTCTACAACTCAGTGGCACTGATTGCATTCTTGGAGTTGTGCGATTATTTTCATTCTCTTATTCTGAGTTGTTCTTCTTCTATTAACATAAACTCACGGCCCCTAGGTTCCTATTTAATCTTCTGAGTTATTATTGTCACTTTGATCTCATACAGATGGTTTTTAAAAGGACTTAAAACTCATGGCAGACATGTTTTACTAGTTAAGCTAAATTATTGTTTGGTTTTAAGAAGACTTCAGTGCATATTTTGGTTAAATGCTTAAAAAGTATCTCAAGGCAATAGTTTTAGGGGTTCATCCACCTTCCATGACTCTAGAAAGTCTGGAATCCGTGAGAATTTGAAATCCTGTATTCACGGTGTTTTCTTTTGAAGCTATTGTAATTTGAATGAAAGTTTACTGAGCAAATTGGTTTTCCATTCAACAATTCACACACATTTTGTTTCATGACATGGTTGCAGTTCCCACAAAGTAACACACTCTACCCACTTCCTTCCTATGTTTACCATTTGCATTTGTCCTTCTTTCCTATCCATTTCTGCCCTCTGAGCTTTGTCCCTGGGTGACTACTGCCCTTCTGATGTCTTATGTTTGATTGTTCTAAGGAGTGCGCAACTTCCTGGTGTTATTGTTCATCCTATAAGCCGTGGCCTGTCTATTGTTTGGCTGAAAGTTGAGTCATGGTGGTGAGTTCAGTTCCAGGCATAAAAAGTGACTAAGAGCCATACTCTTAGGGAATCTGCCAGTCTTTGTAAGACCAATAAACCTAGTCTTTTTTATGATTTTGTATTTTGTTCCACATTTTTCTCCCACTCTATCCAGGATCTGCTAATGTGATCCCTTCCATAGCAGTGGTAGCTGGGCATCATCTAGTTCTTCTGGTCTCAGGGTCATTGAGATTGAGGTTCTCGTGGTCTATTAGTCAATAGACTAATTGTTTCAACGCAATTGTTTCTTCACACGCATTTTGTTTCGTGACATAGTTTCTTCTTTGCTAAGGATGTAAAAAAACAATAATTGTACCACTCACAAGTTTTATTTTTTTCTTTTAATTTTTTATTGTGAATTGAGTGAAAGTTTACAGACAAGATTGCCCATTTTACATTCAACAAATCCTACACTTTGTTCCATTTTAATGATTGCAATCCCCTCCATGCAGTAACAGTCACTACATTTCTTCCCTGTTACAGCCACCTTCCCATCCTTTCTCAACTTTGTCCTTAGGTAAATGTTGACCCTTTGATTTTGAATGTTTGAATGTAAGCACACCTTTCAGTCAAGCAGTAGATGTGTGTATGTTGCTGCCCCAACTATACACCCATCTACTGATTGACTGAAAATCAGGCCAGTCTGCAAAGGAACTCTCCTTTGCAGATATAAAGGGTGGTCATATCCTAGGTTCCTTCAGTCTTTTTCTTACCAATAAGCCTAGTCTTTTTTTTTTTTAATGATTTTTAGTTTTTTCCCACATTTTTATCCTCTATCCAAGACCTTCTATTGTGATCCCTTTCAGAGTAGTTGGTAGTGGTAGCTGGGCACCATCTGGTTCTTCAGGTCTCAGAGTTGTGGAGACTGATGTTCACATGATTCATTAGTCTATTGGACTAATTGATTACAAGCATCTTCCATTCTCATCATTTCTCTTTCTTCTGCACATGGCAAGATCAGTAGTTGCACTTTAGATGTTCTCTGATGAGCTTTTTAAATCCCAGACACTACTCACCCAAGTAGGATGTAGAACACTGTCTTTGTGGACTATGTTGTGCCAGTTGCTCATGGTGTCCCATGAGGCTATAGTCCTGAGCCCCTAGACCCAGCAACTCCTTGCTTTAAGATGTTTGATAATATCAAAGAAGTTTTCATCATTGTGCCTGCTGTATGCTCCACCACATTCATACTTGTGTTTGCTGCAAAGGTAAATATAAAAGTACACATATCCTCTTTCAAACTCTTATCTAAGAGTGGGTATACACCCACACTTCCTCTCATACCCATTTAGCCTGTGTGACTGTCCATGGTCTACCTACAGAACACTGTTGTTCCGAGGTTGTGTCTATAACATGATTTACCTTTATTCCCATTAGCACTTGCATACCTCACAGTGTCTTCATCATTCTTTTGTCAACCTTCTTCTTCTTGTATATTGACCTCCCCATCACCCAAATTAATATGTATCTACCCTCTACTGGCTAGTGAGTTACTCTCCTCTCCCTCCCATCCCTGGTAACCCTCAAAGAATGTTTCTTTTAGCATGAAATACTTTTCTTAATAATAACGATCGCCTACAATATATGTCCTTTCATGATTGGCTCATTTCACTCAGCATGGTGTCCTCCATTCATCCATGTTATAAGGTATTTCACAGATTGATCATTATTCTTCACCCTTGTAGATAGTATTCCATTGTATGTAGGTACCAAAGTTTGTTTAACCATTCTTCCGTTGGTAGGCATTTAGGCTGTCTCCATCTTTTTACTATTGTGAATAGTATTGTGATGAAACATCAGTGTGCCTAGATCTACTCCTGTCCTGAGTCTTATTTCTTGTGGATATATACCATGCTGAGTCATATGATATTTCTAGTTCCAATTTTCTGAGGAAGCGCCATACTGTTTTCTAAAGTGGCTGGACCATTTTACAGTCCCACGAGTCTCTCCACAACCTCACCAACATTTGCTATTTCTTGTTTTTTTGTTTTGTTTTGTTTTAAATTTTGCTATTAATGCTGGGATGAGATGATATCTCATTGTTGTTTTGATTTGCTTTTCTCTAATGACTAATGACCGTGAACATTTATTCATGTGTTTGCTAGCTGCCTGAATGACTTCCTTAGTAAGGTATCTGTTCATATCCTGTGCCCAGTGCTAAATTGGGTTGTTTGTTTTTTTCTTGTAGAGGTGTTGTAGTTTTCTATAAGTTTTAGAGATTAGTTCTGTCTGATAGTCATTACAAAAAAATGTTTTCCCAGTCTGTGGACTCTCTTTTTACACTTTTGGCAATTCTTTTGATACACATAAGTACCTGATTTTTAGGAAGTCTCAGCCGTCGGTTTTGTCTCCAACTGTGTATGTGATTTTAGTTATGTTTGACGGTGCATTTCTGCCACGTATGATAGCCCCTAAGTTTATCCCTATTTCCTCACTGCTGATCTTTATTGTTCTAGGTTTTCCATTTAGTTCTTTAATCCACGTTGAATTTGTTTTTGTATATGGTGTAGGATATGGGTCCTGTTTCATTCTTCTAGTTTTGCTAGCATCATTTGTTGCATAGACTATGTCTTCCTCATTTAATGTATTTTGGCTCTTCATCAAAGATCAGCTGACTGTACATTGATGGATTTACTTCACGGTTCTCAATTCTACTCCACTGATCTATGGAGCTTTTGTTGTATCAGTCCCAGGTTATTTTGACCTTTGTGACTGTGAAGGAAATTTTGAGATCAGAGAGTAATTGGCCTCCAACATTGTTCTTCTTAAGCAATGTTTTGCTTATCCAATGCCTCTTTCCTTTCCATATAAAGTTAGTGGTAAGTGTTTCCATCTCTTTAAAGAATTATTTGGTGTGGGGGGGGGAGGACAACAAAAAGAACCAGTTTTTTAAGTTTCTCTTGAGGGACTGGGTGCAAAGTGTCACCAGATGCCATCTTTGTCACCAGTCCCCTCCACAGTGTTTTCAGTGACTGCTTTTTTGCAATAGATCCCTAGGCCTTTGTTCAGAGGTACATCTGTGAGGGGCTTCAACAAGCCAGCTCCTTTAGCCCTCACAATAACCCTAAGGGGTAGACATTTTCATACCCATCTTACAAATAAAGGAGCAGGTACAAGTGATATATATTCAGGGTTTCCTCTTTGGAGATAGAAGGCAGAGGAATGACCTGGTGGGTAGTCATTATTTTAGCTGGAACAGAGTGGATGGAAGTGCCTCCAAGGAGTCACCATATATGGGACACTTAAGGTTTTATTCACTGACCTCAGACCTCTCAGTGGCAAGGCCTTGGATGGAGTAGGCTATCTGAGGTCTCCTTGGATCTACGTGGACCCCTACCACTTGCCTGCCTCTAACTTGGGTTTTCTGCTTTCTTTCCTGGAAGGTTTTGCCCATCATTATTTTCTTCAACTGTGTCATGTCGGTTCTCTACTATGTGGGTCTCATGCAGTGGGTGATCCTGAAGGTGAGTCCCAATACCTACGACCTGGGTCTTCCTAAAATCCCTTGCTCCCAGCACTCACACGTCTTGTTCTTAGGGTCTGCACCTTTCTAGAATCATCTACTCCCATGTTCTAGACTTTCTAGAATCTCGTGTTCCTGAGATCCATACCTTCCCAAAATCCCTTACTAGGAGAGCCTACACCCTACCAGAGCCCACTGCTAACCGAGCAGTCTTTCATAGAGTCTGCTGCTGTGATACTAAGGAGAAATGGCATCAAAATTAGTGTGGTCTTTTGGGAGAGACAGTTGTGGTTTTGGAGCTGCATCGAGAGTAAGTGTTAGAGGGAAAAGTACATAGCAAGATTTTGAGAG
>NW_006409374.1:36845-38318 GCF_000296735.1 Chrysochloris asiatica | reverse complement strand
CTCCACAGCATGTTAATAATAATGTTACCCTGTAAAGGGAATTCATGGGCAAATATTTTTAGCATGGAGACTGAGGCCACACATTTTAGAAGCTCCCCTGTAGTGAGTGGGACCATCTTAACATAGAATGGGTGGTCTTGGGCAGTGGCCAGTCCTATTCAATGGAGGTGTGGAAGGAGAAGATGAAGGACCTTTTGGGGAAATGTAGGTTTGCGTTGGGAGTGGAAGGAGTAAGTACTTCCAACCCTGACTCTGACTCTGGGGCTGGGTGATAGGAGCTCACTAAAAGCCTCCTGTTTCCTTCTAGATTGCTTGGCTGATGCAGGTCACCATGGGTACTACAGTCACCGAAACCCAGAGTGTGGTTGGGAACATCTTTGTAAGCCTGGTGGGTGCTACAGTTTCCTGCCGCAACCCTAGTGAGAACGGGGTGCCCTAGGCTCCTGGAACTTGGATTCAGCCAAGAGCAAACAATCTGAACCTTCTTCAGGGTCCTCAAGGGTTGTTATACTATGGATGTTTGGGGGCACACTTTGCCTGGGTCACACGACAGAGACAGCATCTGTCTGACATCTCCTATCATACAAGCTTAGCATGTGTTCATCAGTTTAGAGATTCATAGGTCCAAAAGAGGAAGTATAAACCTCATTTTCAATGTGAGGAAACTGAGACTTTGTGGAATGGGAACAACTTGAGCAAGATCCCGTAACTGTCAGCCAGGACTCAGGGTCCAAGTCTTCTCCTTCCTGGACAGCGTTCTTTTTTCTATTAAGTTTTTATCGTGAACTGAGTGATGCTTTACCTGGGAGAATGTCGGCTTTACATTGTTTCATTGCAATGATTACAATCTCTTCTGTGTATCATCATTCAACAGTATTTGTTTCCATTTCCTGTTCTGTTTTGTTTGTTTGTTTTTGAGGAGGTATATACACAGAAACACTCAGGAATATATAATAATTTCAACAACCAAAAGGCACATTCTGCAAGCCTGCTTCCCAGCTACCAGTACCCAGCCCCTCTCTTCCCATGAATCTAGAGTCCTCAGCTGCTCCATCTCTGCATGTCCTCATCTCTGCCTCCTCATCTCTGCCTCTATCTCTGGTGCCACTGCTTCTTTGGATAGGGTCCCACATTCTGTTTGTGCTCTTCTCTCTTAATGGTCCTAGGGTCCTCTGTTTCTGGACCATAACAGAGTTCTTTTTACAACATCACTTGTCTTTTTTTTCTTCTCCCCTCTTTCTAAAAGTACATTTTCCAAAGTACAAGTGACTCTAAAGACATGATAGGGTCTGAGTACCTTTCAGAAGACTTTAACCCTCCTGAAAATGAGACTCTGAAGATGATTCTGGATCTGTGCTGGTCCATTTGCCTCATATTTGAGTTACAAGAGACACATTTATCAAAAGATATATTTAATTACACAGTTTCAGACACTTTTAAGAATGTTGTTGTTGTTGTTAGGTGCCATTGAGT
>NW_006409374.1:33763-35885 GCF_000296735.1 Chrysochloris asiatica | reverse complement strand
AAGACCACACCAGTCCCCTAGCTTTTCAGTGTCTCCCAGGTCCAGACCCAACATTCTTACCTCTCTCTTCAACTCCAATCTAATATGTCCAATTCAATTACTGGGCATCTGGTGCGTGTCTCAAACTTAATTCACTAAGTCCCTCTTCAGAACTACACCTCCCATGTTTTCCCAGCTCAGTGAAAGGCAACATTCTCCACTTGATTTGTGTTCACACAGAAATTGAGGTGTTGCCCTTTCTGCCTCTGCCTCTTACCTGCTTCATCCATCAGTTTGTGAGCTGTGTCAGCTCAGCCTCCACGCTGAACCCCAGGCCTGCCACCTGTCCCCTCCTTTGCTGCCACCACACTGCTCCCAGCCACCCATGACTTCACTTCAAGGCCTTCTACCTGTTCTTCCTGCTTCCAGTCCGTCCCCTACTCTCCATTCTTCACATGCACACTGGGGTGACCCTTTAAAAATACAAACCATACCATACCACCGCCTGCTTAAACAAATTCACATTCTTCCTTACCCAGAAGGAAGACACTCTGTGTGCCTTCTGCCTTTCCTGCTCCATCATGAACTAGCCTCTTGCTCACTCTGATCCACACACACCGGCCTTCTAACAGCATCTCAGAGTTGCTAGGTTTGCTTGTTCCTGCCTCAGGGTCTTTGCTGTTCTCTCTGCCAGACCTTATACTGCAGATCTCAGCCCAAATTTCACCTTCTCTCAGAGGCCTTTGCTGATCAGTCACATATCTTCATAGCTTGTATCACTACCTAAAATTATATTGTCTATTTAGTTTCTTCCCCCACACCCTCCTCACGGCTCCCAGGATGTACATTCCATAAGGACAGGACAGGAACGTTGTCTGGTTTACACCTGTATACCTAGGCTCACAGCAGGTGCTCAGTTACTATTGATTGAATGATTGATTGAATGAATGAATGAATGAATAGCTCCAGGCTTCCCCGGAGGCCCTGAAATAAACATACAATTTAATGCCTCAGTTCCTTTCTCTTGGCAGTCCCTTTGACTTCATCAAAAGCTCAGATCTGGAGTTAGGCCTACTTCCCATCCCTGTGAGCAGGGGCAACTCTCTGGATCTCTCAGGGCCTGTGTTTGCTCTCCTGGAAAATAGGGGTGACCATGGCTCTCTCAGAAGGCTGGGAATCGTGTATGTGGGGGCATTGGTGGGGCACTCACCCTTGAAAGCTTTATCAGGTGTAGGGGCAGGTATGGCGGTCCTTCCAGAGGTACAGATAAGTACAGATCATGGTCCTCCCCAAACCCCAAGACACCGTGACACTCACTGGCACCATCCTACTCCCCAGGAGGGGAGATGTCCCTAGCCTGGCCTGGTCAGCTCTGAGTCGGGTGTCTTTCCCATCTGCAGAATGTGGTGCCTTCCCTGATCCAGCCCTACTTGTCAGATATGACGCTTTCTGAGGTCCACGTTGTCATGACTGGAGGCTACGCCACCATCGCCAGCAGCCTGCTGGGTGTCTACATCTCCTTGGGGGTATGTAGAGTCCTCCCTCTGCTTGCTCATGCCATCAACCTGAAGCTACCCTACCTTAATGGAATCCCCTCAGTGGGTTGCAGCCTGAAACTTGGGCACCACCTGAGGAAGGCAGGTCAGGTGGTCTGGGTCACCCCATCAGGCTTCTCCCGTGGCCAATAGAAGCAAAGATTCCCTGTGTCCCATTTGCTGAGCACCTACTGTTTACTTGGCAATGGACTTTAATATCCCCATTTTGCAGATGAGGAAATAGAGGCTCAGAGAAAGTAAGAGCCGTGCCCAGAGCCAGTATTTGAGCCCAGATCAATATGACTCTAAGATGTGCCCTTGTCACCGCAGTCCTGCACTTAGGCTCTCCCCAGAGATTTCTCCTTTCCTCTCCCCCCATTCCTCCCTACAGAGTCTGCACAAGTTTCCCCTCTGCTCCTGAATTATTGTTTGTTCAGATTTCTGAGGACAGTGTATTTCTAGGTCAGATTTCAGTGGTGTAAACCAGGCCCATAAACCAACCACAATACTTCTGTCAGGCAGGCCAAGATGAATCTTTAAATGTGTCCCCTATAAAACCTGAAACCAAACCCCTTGCTATTGAATTGATTCCAGCTCACGGCTACCCC
>NW_006409374.1:31009-32450 GCF_000296735.1 Chrysochloris asiatica | reverse complement strand
TCAAAAATGCAGCCAGAGAAGCAGGGAGACAGGTGTACTCTGCCCACTGAGACAGCCTCATCGTCATGATTGCTCTCATTGTTCCAATAATTAGTATTTTGTGTGTATGGTTAGAATCGGGCTGCTAACCCCAAGGTAGGCAGTTCAAAACTACCAGCTGTTCCGCGGGAGAAAGATGAGGTTTTCTGCTCCCGAAAAGATTTGCAGCGTCGGAAACCCTGTGCAGGGTCACTATGAGTCAGAACCGACTCCATGGTACTTAACAACAATACCAACATGTGTAGAGAGTCGCGGACTGTGAGTATAGCTGCTCATATTTTCCCCCTAGTTCTTCAGTAACGTGGGCAGGTCAGGCATTGCTATCCCCATTTTATAGTAAAGGACACAGAAGTCCAAACAGATGAAACAGAACTCACTCAAGTTAAAGGAAGAGAAGGAATTCGACCCCATGGTGTCTGTGGCGCTAAGTTCAAGGTTCCTCCTTCCCTCCGAGGTTATCTCCTTTTGACCACTAATTCAAGGACTGCTTTACCATTAGCTGAAGGTCTAGGATGGTTTCAGAGAAAGCTCATAGCCTCCTAGTCTGAAAGTCCCAGGCCACAACCATAGCTGCTCCAGGGGCAAAGACCGTCTTCCTTCCCTCCTAGCAGCCTCCAACTCTGTCTAGACTCTGAAGCAGCTCTCTTCTGCCGCCACCTGGCTCTTGGCTATCACTGCATTAACCCACAGCCTTCTCCTAACAGGTCTGTTCCAGTTTTCTTCCCTCTTGTCTGTTCCTGTCAGTGTGTTTGGCTCTGCCCTCAGCCCCTGACCTTCTTGCTCTTTCTTTCAAACATATGGATTAAAAAACCTGTTCTTCATTGTTCAAATTCTGGTTCCCTTTGCCTTGCCCTCTTTCTACTGCTAATGTTCAAATATTGGTAAACCCCCACTGACCAATAAAAAGTCCTGGTGTGGTGCTGTAGGCTAAGCACTGAACAGCAAGGTTGGTTTGTCTCACAAGATCAGCAGTTCAAACCCACCAGTTGCTCTTCAGAAACTCTATACAGGATTACATTGAGTTAGAACTGACTCATGACACTTAACAACACAACAACACTAATGATACAGTAGCCATCAGTCATATGTAGATACAAGCATTTGAAATGTGATCATCTGAAATGAGACAGGCTGTGAGCATTAGTATAGAAAAAAGGAAAATCTTTTGTTGTTGTTAGGTGTCACTGGGTTGATTCGAACTCACAGTGACCCTATGTACAGTGGAACACTGCCTGGCCCTGCACCATCCTCACAATTATTGTCATATTTGAGTCCATTGTTGCTGCCAATGTGTCAATCCAGCTCATTGAGGCTCTTCCTCTTTTGTACCCTTCACTTTACTAAGCATGAGGTCCTTCTTCAGGGACTGGTCCTTCCTGACATGTCCAAAGTATGAGAGACG
>NW_006409374.1:20835-22421 GCF_000296735.1 Chrysochloris asiatica | reverse complement strand
ATTTTGTTCAATTGTCCCTTTAATCATGAGATAATGTCCATCTTTATCTATTATGCTGGCTTTTGCCTTAAAGTTTATTTTACTGAGATTAGCACTGCCACTCCTGTTCACTTTTTATTGCAGTTAGCTTAGTATATTTTTCCCCATCCTTTCATTTTTAACATGTTTCTGTCTCTGTGTGAGAGATGTGTCTCTTGCAGACAGCATATTGAGGGATCTTGTTTTCTTATAATGCCTTTGCTTTTTAACACTTTAGTCTCTTGCTCTCTCTTCCAAGTGTCCACATTCTCAAGGCATAAATCTTCATTGCTCAACTTCTGGCTCCCTTTGCCTTGTCCCTTTTTATTGCTAATGAGGGAATATTTCTAGACCTACACTGCCCAGTACTGTTGCCATAGATGAATACTGAGAATTTGAAATGTGATTAGGTTGAAATGGGATTTGCCATGAGAACTAGTATGGAAAAATAGTAAAATATTTCATTAATAATGTTTATTTTGATAACATGGTTAAAAGAGAATATTATGGACATTTTGGTTGAAACACAATGTATTATTAAAATTAACTTCACCTGCTTCTTTTTACTTTTCCAATGTGGCTACTGGGAAATTCCATCTGTAGTTCATAGCATATTTCTATTGGAAGGCATCTTCTTCCCTGGGCTGAGTTCCCACAGGTCATTTGACTGAACCATTTCTCTGCAACTGCCACTTTCAACTCCATTTTCATTCATGTCCAAAGGCTTTAGAGGAAGCACCGGCTTTCCTCACTCACCCCAGAAATTGGTCTGTCTACTCAGCCCACTTACTCAGGGCCCACCCACTGTGACAGGAGACCCAGCTGTGTGCCTTTGCAGTTCACATGGGCACATTGGGGCACTCCGGCAAGGGGAGGTTCACACCGTTGACTACCTGTGTTCCTTGATGAGTCGTGGGGTCTCAGAGGCGAGGTCTATAAGGTCCCAAGCAGAGCTGAATTGAAGTCTACTACTTAGTTTCCTGGGGTGGCGCTGTGGGTTAATGCATCAGACTTCAAAGCCGTTTGAACTTCAAGGTCGGTGGTTCAAGCCCACCAGCTGCTCCTTGGGAACCCTATACAGTGTCGCTTTGGGTTGGAACCGATTCAACGGCACTTCACAACAATAACTTAGTTTGCAGATCTGTAAAATGAGCAGAATTATTACTCACCTCATATGGGTGTAAGAATTACAGTGAAGCCTGTAACAGCCGGAATTCAATGGCATTGCCTTGTTTTTCTAGGACTTGCAATTTTTCCACCTTTGAGAGGATGCAATCTTTTCACTTTCCTATAGTTTATTTTAGTGGAAAATATTTGAGTTTTCCTTCTCTGACAGGTTTCTGCCTTACACAAGTTCTGGCTTTCACAGGTTTTACTGTAAATGTAATAAGAGATGAAAACAGTCAGTATGACATTAAAGAATGGTTGTTCTTTTTCTGACAGAAGGTCAGAAATCTGTCCTTCTGAAGTTGGTCTATTCCACACTTTGGGTTGATTTCCTTTCTTGCTAAAGTTCCTTTTGAAATTTCTTATCCTTTTCCATATCCTGCTCCTTTGGAGCAGAGAGG
>NW_006409374.1:17087-18945 GCF_000296735.1 Chrysochloris asiatica | reverse complement strand
TCTATTAGTACCAGTACCAAGGACAGCAGTAACGATGGTGATGACAATCCAGTGGGCAGAGTGTCCACGGCCCCTGCTGCCCTGTGCCCTGTAAATTCATCCCCACTCTTGCAGATCGATGCGGCCTCCTTGATTGCTGCGTCTGTGATGGTCGCTCCGTGTGCTCTGGCCCTCTCCAAGCTGGTCTACCCGGAGGTGGAGGAGTCCAAGTTTAGGAGTCAGGAAGGGGTGAAACTGACCTATGGGTGAGTGCAGTAGGGGGGGCTGCAGAGGGATGGAGGCGGGCAGGAGCTGAGGTGATGGTCTCCTACCAAGCTTAGGGCCACCTCTCATCCCTCACTGCCCTGGTTGTATCTTCGCTTTAAGAAATGTAGCCCTCCACTTCTCTCTTCTTCCTCTCTCTTCTCTTTTCTTCCTCTCTTGTCTCTCTTCTTCCTCTCTCTTCTCTCTTCTTCCTCTCTCTTCTCTCTTCTTCCTCTCTCTTCTCTCTTCTCTTCTGCCTCCTGCCTTCTCTCTCGGGCAGAGGTCACCTTCCTCACCCTGAATAAAAGTCTCTAGACGGGCAAAAAAAAAAGAAATGTAGCCCTCAATTCCTACATCTTCATTTCCAGTCTCTGACCAACAGCAAACAATGGCCTGGTCAAGGCAGGGGAGTGTGGCCTGGTCCTGGTGTGTGTGCTGAGGAGGTTCACACAAAGGCTCCACATCACCTTCTCTACCCGCCTGGAGCTTTGCAGACCAATATGTGTCAGTTTCACCTGACATCTCCTCACCAGAGTTTTAACAGCCATTGTGTAATATTTGTTGTTGTTAAGTGCTGTCAAGTCGGCTCCGACCCATAGCGACCCTGAATAGGGTTTCTAAGGAGCAGCTGGTGAGCTTAAACCGCCGATCTTGCCGTTCAAACAGTTTTGCAGTCTGGTACATTAACAGCACTACACCAGGACAGTCTTTAAAAATGTTGAAAAGGCACCACTTTTGGAGCTATGGTGGTGATGGTTGTGTGCCATGGAGTGAATTCTAAGGCTGGAAGTCTTTACGGGAGCAGAAAGCTTCATCTTTCTCCCATGGAGCAGCTGGTAGATTCGAACTGCTGACCTCGCAGTTAGCCCAATGCATAACCCATTATGCTACCAGGGCTCCTTGGGGATTCATGGACAGCCCCAATTTTATAAGTTCCTGAATATTAATGTAGTGTTGTCCTATAGAAATATAATGTGAACCCCATGTGTTATTTCAAATTTTCTAATAATCACCTTTAAAATGGTGAAATTAATTTTAATAATATATTTTATTTAACCCGATGTAACCAAATCTATCATTTCAACATGTGATAGTAATAATCATATGTTGGCGATGGTTGGTGGTGGTTGGTTCTAACTCATCACAACCCCATATGACAGAGTAGAACTGCCCTATAGGGTTTTCTTGGCTATAATCTCTATGAGGACTTCTGGTGTGCTGTTGTAGGACCAGCACTGAACTGCAAACCACAAGGTTGGCAGTTCAAACCCACCACAAACAATCTTTATGGGAGTACATGGCCAGGTCTTTCTCCTGCATAGCTTTGGGCTAGTTTTGAACCATCAACCTTTTGGTTAGCTGTTGAGTGCTTAACCATTGTGCCACCAGAGCATCTATGGAATAATCATAAAAATTATTAATGAGCTATTTTACATTCTGCTTTTCACACGGAATCTCTGAAATTTGGTGCATATTTAATATTTATAGTCAGGGGCAGATTAGCCAGTAAGCACATATATATCAGCTGCCAGTAAACAAGGTACACACAGGTTTAGGGCTTAATTATGTTTATTTGCTAATGTGTGGTGAGCAGTTTCACATGGGTTTAACCCCA
>NW_006409374.1:14157-15664 GCF_000296735.1 Chrysochloris asiatica | reverse complement strand
ACCGACTCACGGCACATAACCACCACCACCAAGAGAATCATAATTCTGTGTAACATTACTGTCAACTTCAAGAAGAATGAAAAAGTACCTTTAATCTCACCATCTTAACATAGCAACTAGTTTCATTTTATGCATTTTCTCCAATTCTTTTTACCAGAGTTTACATAGTTGTCATTCTACACTATACCCTAGCCAGCTTCCCACCACCCAAAACTTAATATGATGACATAAGCTTCACTTCCAGTACATGCTTCCTCACATATGTAACCAATCCCTGCCGCTTCGCCAATCAGGTTAACCCACTATTTGACTGGTATGCACCGTGATGAAATGAATATCTTTGTGCCTGGAATTTTCCCCACCTATAGGCAAGGGTTTTTTCAACAACTGAAATTGCCGCCAGCTGAGCCTGTGAGCATTTGTTTTCAAACAAAAAGAGTTTTACTACTTTAACGGGCAAATAAGAACTCATTGTTTTAATGTCTATTTTGGAGGTTTAAATCACAAAGGGATGTACTCTTTAGTTTTAAAATATATATATTTATGTGAAGTAAAAAGCACAAGCTTCCCCTTACTCCTTCTCTTCACCTTCGGTCCCAACCCCTCCTCACAGGTGGTCGGGGGCACACACTCTCTTCCTCAGGGTCTCCTTTCTATGAGTTTCATTGCTTTATCACATATTTGTTGAGACATTGTAGTTATCAGATATCCTAAGGTTAAGAAGGGAAATTAGATGTCATCCCTAGCCTTGTAGAACTTACATCTAGCGGACAATGCCGGCAAAACAAAAAAATTAAAGGGAATACATAAAACAACTACAAATTGCGGTACATTCTTTGAGGGAAATAAACAAGGGGAAACAAGGAGGAACCTTCCTTGGCTGGACTGGTCAGAAATGTTCTTCCTGAGGTGCAGCATTTAGGCCAAGACTTGGAGCAAAGACATGGAGAGTCAGCCAGGAGAAGCTGGAGGCAATATTACAGGCAGAAGCAGCAGTTCATACAAAGGCCCTGAGACAGGACCGAGCTTATTCTACACAGAGACCTGAAAGGAAGGGGCAGCTAGAGTAAGTAGTAATGATGAGAGAGCCATGTTGGATTACCCAGTAAGCAAGGTAGGCACAGGCTTATTTGTACTTATTTACTAATCTGTAGTGAACAATTCCAAATGGGTTTGACCACATCTTTATGACAAAAAAAAAAAGTGAAATTGTTCACTAGAGATTAGTAAGTAAGCACAAGTAGGCTCATGCTTACCTTATTTATTGGGTAACCCACCCCTGAGGGAGGGAGAGTAACACAGGTCAAGACTTAATAGGAAGTTACTAAAGACTTGACATTTGACATTTTAAGAAAATGACTTGGACTGCTGATTGAAGCTTGATTGTGGGGAAACTGGAATGCAGGCCTTGATATTTTCCCATCAATTCGTATAAACACTTGTTATAAAAACTGTCATCTTTTTCTATTTGTTACACGTATTTTTCCTAAGCTTTTTGTTTTGTTTT
>NW_006409374.1:12482-13012 GCF_000296735.1 Chrysochloris asiatica | reverse complement strand
TGATGGTCCCAGGGACCTCTGCTCCTAGACTGAAAAGTTAATCACTCCCCTCCTTTTGCTACAAAACGTCTACCTTTACATTTCCAACCCTCACAAGCAGTCCTGATAACAATTATTCACTATTATATCACAAGAGACCTATCCGCACTTCGTTTCAACAGCCCCGCCTAGCAGACAGGAATCTCAGTGGAGATTCTACCTCCCTTCACACGCCTTCTGAATCTAGGTTCCCTCTTGAAAGCTTGTAAGCAAGTCACTTATTGTCTTTGTGCCCCCCTACCCCTATTTTGGGTAGCCAATATCCAAGTTGCCCATCCTTGTCTACTCTGTGGATGGAGGGGGTGGGGAATGATTCTTGATGTAAAGATTTGTTCCCTCTTTTGAGCTGCTGCATCCTGTAGGTCAAGTTCATCAAATTGTATCAAATTATTCTTTCTTCCCTCTTCTTTCTTCTTCTGGTTGAGCTCTGATCATCCAGTCATTGAAGCCAGGTCAAGTGGGTATTATCTGCAAGTGTGGGTGTTCTTGTG
>NW_006409374.1:8963-11682 GCF_000296735.1 Chrysochloris asiatica | reverse complement strand
ACTTTACAGAGGAAAAAACAAAAACTTAAAGCAGCTGTTGACTTGCTCAAGCTGATACTAGGCAGGGACAAGCCTGGAGCCAAGTTGGTCAAGCTTTCTCCTTCAAATGCCATCCACTCTGCCCTCTCAGCAATAGACAGAAGCTCCAAGACTTAGGAGAACTGGGAGCAAAGGGCCATTCACAAGCACCCTCCAGGCTCAAAGCTTAGTTTGGCCAAGATGAGGACAGAGCAAGCTGGTAATTAACACAAGGAGTTAAAGGACTGATGGCATTTCTGAGGGGGTGTAGAGTGAGCCAACATAGAGGTGAGTATGCTGGACCTGAAAGGGGTCAGCATAGACGGCTTCCGAGGTCAAGGACAAATGGAAGAGGGAAATTGAGGCTCAGGGACCTGGCTGATGTGGTAATATTTCCACACTAGCTGAGGAAGCCACTCTTACTTATCTGTATTTTCAGGTCCGAGCAGAAATCATCACGACGTTTGCACTCTGTGGATTTGCCAACTTCCGCAACGTTGGAATCATTTTGGGAGGCCTGAGTGAGTCCTAGATGGGAGTCTCCCCAGCCCCCTGGAGGTCAGGGACCTGGACTTCAGTCCTGGCTCTGAAATAACTTGCTGGGGTCTTCTAACTTCAGTTGTCCCTTATGTGTAAGGAAGAGGCTGAGCACTATGACCCTGGAGGCTTTTCCCATTCTAGAATTCCAGGAATTCTCTGCTGCTGAGGGTAGCCCAAGAGGTTAGCATCTGAGTCTGACTCAGAGGCCTGGGGAGGGATGGGGAGGGTGGTACTGGTTTGGCCCCTTGAGACGTTGGCCTGTCAAGTCCCACATCCACAGTGAACAGACAAGTAGGCCTGACAGACCCTGGGAAGGAAGGAAGGAAGGCTTGCACAATGCCCCATGTCTTCACAAATAGCATTTCCAGTCCTTGCCAGCGCTTTATGTGGTGGGATGATCTTCCCATTTTACAGAGAAGGAAACTGAGTCTTGGAAAGGTGAAGGGATGTCCCCAGCCACTCAGATAGTAAAGTAGCTGAACATGAATTTAACCTCAGGTCTGCCTGACTTCCAACTCATGTTGTTTCTCCCACATCTGCCACCTACACTATGTGAGGAGGACTAGGCATCTGAGCCAGACTAAGAAGGGCTCCTGAACTCAGTAACCCAGAGGGAAAATTGAGGACAACACCCAGGAGAGGAAAGGGGCTAGGGGCCAGAGGACACAGCCAGATTCCTAGAGAGTAGGTCGAGAGGCACATGGCATCCCTGGCCCTGAGCTCTCCTGTTGCCTGCAGTCTCCATGGTCCCTGAGCGGAAGGGTGATTTCTCCCAGATCAAGTTCCAGGCCCTCTTCACCGGAGCCTGTGTGTCCCTGGTGAATGCCTGTGTGGCAGGTGAGTGCAGGCCTAGTTCCGGGTCCTGATGTCCCTGGAAGTGGGTGGAAGGATAGGCCCTAAACTCCATTTGCTATGTCTTCACAGGGATTCTCTACGTACCCAGGGGGGCTGAGGTGGACTGTGTGTCCCTTCTGAACACCACTCTCAGTAGCACTAGCTTCGAAGTGTACCAGTGCTGCCGTGACCTCTTCCAGAGGTGAGGGCCAGGGCCATGGGGGGCCACCCATTGGGACAGGTGCAGAAGGCCTGTGTGCCTGGATGATGACTTTGGCACCAGGGCAAAGGAAGAAACTGATTATACTCTGCTGCCACCAGGGAGGAGGAAGTGAAGGCTTGTGAACCAAACTTGGGGAGGAAGGGATGGACCAGAAACAGGGCGCAACCTTCCAGGGTTGCATAGTGTGTTCCTCCTGGCAGCCTGTGCTTTCTTTTCAGCACCAGCTCCAATTCCAGTGCCGAGGCTCTGAGGAACTGCTGCCAATTTTACAACCATGCAATCTGTGCGTAGTAGGGGAAGAGCAGCTGTCCCCAGCTTCCCAGAGTCACAAGTCTCAGACCCACCTCAGACACAGACGGGGAGATGGAGTGAATGACTGGAGAGTGAGTGGATTTACAAGGAACTCCTCCCCAACTCCTGGACATTCTGCTCCCCCATTTTCTACCTCCCCAAATGTGAATTCTCAGGGTCACCTCCACCTCCACCTCTCAGTGTGGGGCCCTATCCCGAACCTCTTCTTCCCTTCACCCCCGACCTTTCGGCCACTTTCTCCACATCATCTGACCTCCCTCCCTGGACTCCAGGGTCTCTGATTTACCCCGATGGGTTGTTCCTCCTGGAGAATCCTCCCTCGACTCTCAGAGCCTCTCTCACTGACTCCCTCACAACACTTTCCATACCGGTGTCCTGTGGAACATTTCCGCCATGTTCAGACAGTTCCACAATCAAATAAGTTTGGAAAGTGCAGAGTTAAGTAAAGGTAGGCAGCTTTCTTTACTGTGAATTTGCCCAAGCTTGATGTGAATATGATAGAAGGTGTTATCTAAATGTGCTTGGCCTTAAGAACTTTTTTTTATGAAAGCATCTCTTATTTGAGACTTCCATGGAATACAATTTGTGCGATATTGGTAAGTGTTCAAACTGCTTTCTTTCACATAACTGTAACACCAGCAGATGTTTATACAGCACTATGGGGTCCTGGTGTGGCGCTGTGGGTTAATGCACTAGACTGCAAAGCCATTTGAACTGCAAGGTAGGTGGTTCAAGCTCACCAGCTGCTCCTCGGAAAACCTATACAGGGTCGCTATGGGTCAGAACCGACTC
>NW_006409374.1:8113-8507 GCF_000296735.1 Chrysochloris asiatica | reverse complement strand
TCAGGGTTTTTCCTGTCTCTAAACCTTTGTCTCTCAAACTCTGTTCCCCTACTCATGCCTTCTCCTTCTCCCATCTGTCTATGCTATTTCCTCCTCTGTTCTCATCGCCCCAGAACTTTTAGCTGCAATGGGATGTGCCCTGTCTCTGTGACCACTGGGTCCCTGTGCCCTCACACCCATCTGTCAGGTCAACTTTCTGAGTTTGAGGGAGAAGGACTACGGGAACCCTGGTGAGCAATTAAGGAGCCCAGGCGGCATAGTGGGCTAAGTGTTAGGCTACAAAGCACAAGGTTCAAGAAATACATCAACCTCTCCTTGGAAGAAAGATGAGGTTGTCTTCTCCCATAAAGGATTACAGCCTTGAAAACCCTAAGTAGTAGCTCTCCTGTGTCCT
>NW_006409374.1:6194-7951 GCF_000296735.1 Chrysochloris asiatica | reverse complement strand
GTTCCTTCTGACCTCGACAGGCTGGCCTGGGGTCGCTGTCCTCGGGACTCAAGTCTCTCCTCTTATAACGGAGGCTTGGCCTGACTCCATGCCCCTTGCCACATTCTCTGCAATCGCCCACTCAGCCCCTGTCCCTGTTCCAACTACCTAGGACCGTCAGCAAGACGCCCTGCTGACATGGCCAGCATAACCATACCCTGTTAATGGCCCCAGCCCCTTTCTCCCTGTCAGCACCCCAGCTTCACCAGCTGGGTCATGGAACCACCTAAGGGCTCCCCATATCTCCTTCCCTGGATTCCCTTGCATACTCATCACATCGTCAGTCTCCTTCTCTGGAAGACTGAAGGCCCCTTGAAGACATGGCCCCCACACAATACCTCGACTGTCTCTCCCAGTAACCAGCACAGTGCTGGGCCCATGAAGGGGTTGAATAAATGCTTATGGAATTGAATTGTAACTTCTCTCTGAGCCACCAGCATGCATTCTAGGCTGTACCGGAACAGAAACCTTTTCATTTCATGAGTGATTCTGATGGTGTGGACAGGCACAGAATTCAGAGTGGCACAGTAGGTTAAGCATTGGACCACAAGGTCGGTGTTTCAGACTTACCAGCTGCTCCTCAGAAACCCTATACAGGGTTGCTATGAATCAGAAATGATTCAACTACACTTAACTTACTCATTTATTCGGTAGACTCACCTTTCCACCACCCATTGTGTTCCTCCTTCCTCACCTTGTATCCAGAGAAGTTGGGAACCCCTGGAGAGTGGGACTACAAATAGATCCTTCCCAGAGAAAGCACAGAGACTGGTACCAGATGGCCATGCTTGGCTGCATGCATCCTATGTAGCAGTTTCTAAGTCAGGGTGCACAGAGATGTCTCTAGTCATCGCTCCCTCTGCCATGCAGACATTGCTAATCAATCACAGCACTCCTCTCACAGAATCCAGAAGAGGCTTCAGAATACACATTAGCTCAGTGCTGGATGATTCAGCCCTGTGCTAAGAAATGGATTCTAAGAACCCAAATTGCCGTTGGTTTTGTGTTGCTGGCCTGGAGGGTCTAGAGTTTGCAAAAGAGTCTAAAAATGAAAAGAATTTGAAGTAGAGAGGGATTGTTGTCAAGAATGGAGCCTTTAGAAGTGACTTGTCCTATCTAAGATTATGTATTGCTTTCATTTAAAAAAATATGTTGAATTTTTATTTTAAAAATGCCATAGAAAAATCCTGAACAAAAGGGGGCAAAATACAGAACAGAATTTCAAAATTTTCATGAAATCTAGACTTTCTGGAGCCATTGAACTGGATGAACCCCTAAAACTATTGCCCTAAGATAAGCTTTACATTTTCAACCAAATGTTTTCCCTGAAGCCGTCTTTAAACCAAATCACTGTTTTAACTAGTAAAAAATGTCTGCCTTGAGCATTGTGCTTTTTTATTAACTACATAGGGTCACATTGCCGACGGCAACTAGAGGGTTAAAGAGCAATCTGGGGATGGGCACTGAGTGATAAGTATGTCCAGGAAGGATGATCTGTTTGGCAAAAAAGGTTGGTAATGGTGCATAAGTCAGAAGAACACAGCCAATGTCATTGAATTGTACATGGAGAAATGGCAGAATTGGTGTATGTTTTGCTGTGTATATTCCCAACCACAGTGAAAAACTTTTAATAAAAAATACATATGTTCAGATCCTACTATGTGCCTGTTTGGGGCGGGGAAACTTTAGTGCATCAGATTCTGTAACAAGCTACAGAA
>NW_006409374.1:4123-5611 GCF_000296735.1 Chrysochloris asiatica | reverse complement strand
AATCAACTTTGCAGTCCAGCGTGCCAACTCACAGCATTATACTAGGACTTAGAAAATGAAAATAAGACCAGAATAAGTTATGCTTGCTAACTATAGTTTATATTAAATATATATTTTACCATTGTAATATTGAGTCAGCCACAAGAAAATGGCAGGATTTTTTCTTTTCAACTAAAGTCCAATTTAATAACAACAAAAAAATCATGTGTGATTCTCTTTAGTTTACATTAAATATTTTATTGAACTTGCATGTTTTTGCATCTTTTGCATTTTATTTTATTAATTTGTCTTTGGCATTTAAAAAACTTTGGATTATTTCTTTTGTTTATATGTTTTACCCTTAATAATAAGTTTGGTTTCTTGCAATATGTAAATTCTGTGTTCATCTGTACATAAGATCATAATAATCAGCAAACAAGTTTTTCTTTTCTTTCAAATTAAGTCTGGTAATAAACTTCTTTCAATCCCATGACTCTGTGAAAAAAAGTCTATATTGAAGCCCTTCATGAATATTTATAGCCCTGACCGCCAGCAAAAGGAACTAAATGGGCCCCACCCTGTGGAAAGGCCTGAATGTCCAGGGCATGGTGAGAGTAGACCCCTCTTGGGCAGGGCAGTGGTGACATCCCTCGGAGCGGACTGCAGACAGGCTAAGAGAAGCCAACGTGGGCTTGTCCTGCTTCCAAGCTGAGGCCCAGCTGGTCAGGGGACGATGGAAACAGCATGCTCTGTGGAGCGAGATCACAGCCATTAGCTCAGTGGGATGAAGCAAGGATACAGCCCAGGGCTCAGCCACACCTCACTCTCACATCCAGGGAGCAAGAGGACTCGTGTGGATTTGGGTGGGGTGAAGGTTGGCAGCCAGGACCACTGGAGCCTGTATGAGACCCCCACACGCTGTGGCCAGCCATGGATCAGAGAACAGGGCTTCTGCACCATCTGCTCTGAAAGCCCTTCCCCCAGTTCATTTGAGACATTTATAAAAGACAAGAAGAATGATTTTTATAGGTATCCAAAATATAAGCCTCAATTCTTTACTAATAGATTCAACAAACATAAACTTACTATGTTGTTGTTAAGTGTCGTCGAGTTGGTTTGTGGGACCCTAAGAAGAAAACCCCATTTTCTACTTAGGCTAAAGCACGTCTCCCTGTTTCAGGAATGTGCCTGGTCAGTTAGTACCAGACGGAGTTGACCCCCTTCCCCTAAGAGCCATAAAAGTAGAGATAAACTCTCCTGACAAACCCAAGGCTAGATAATGTATGTCTTTCTTACCCTAATTAAACTGTCCTAGCATAACAAACGCCTTCCTTACCCTAATGAAGCTATCCTAGCTATAGGTAATGGTCAATAAAATTATGTAATCTCGTACCTTACTAAGTGTAAACCAATCCTAGAGAAGTTAGGTAGAAGACCCCCGAATCTGTTTGTAAAAATCTATAAAAACCCCACTATCAGAGAGCTCGGGGCTCTATCCCTATTCCGCTG
>NW_006409374.1:3127-3909 GCF_000296735.1 Chrysochloris asiatica | reverse complement strand
CTCGGGGCTCTATCCCTATTCCGCTGCGTCGGTTAAGGGTAGAGACCTGGCTCGAGCTTGAATAAAGCAACCCTTGTGCACTTGCATCGGCTTCTACATCGACTCCTCGGGTGGTTTTTGGGGGCCCTGAACACTGGGCATAACATTTGGGAGCTTGTCCGGGATCCCCAAAACTACCAGGACCTCTGGAACGGAAGGGTTGTCACTGGCCGGTAAGTCTGTGTACATACGTGGCCATTCTGTCTGTGTCTGTTGTTCTGTGAGCTCAAGGTTCAGTCTGAAGCTGGAAAGTAGCCCAGGTGGACGCACCGTACGGCTTCCAGCAGGGTGTCTTGAAGACGTTCCGGCTCTCTCATAGGAGGGGACGGAGTGCCCCAAGTCTGTGCATCTGTAAGGCAAAGCGGGTCGCTCCCGCTGGGTGTAGTGTGAAACTACTGCCTGGTGTTCCGGTGTGTGTTTACTTTTAACTCAGCCTCTAAGCCAGCGGAGTGCTGTCAGATCCCAACCCTTGTCTGTCTCTGGTGTCAAGTGAGTGGTCGCGTGAGTGCAGTGTGAGAGCAACTGGGCGTAGCCTGCTACGCTCCGTCTGTACGGCACCACGGCCCTCGGGCTACGGTGCCTGTCTGGGTCTATTTCTGTGGTTCCACTACTCCCTCGCACAACATAACGGATACTCATCGCTTCACGAGCGGTGACCTGGGCCGGGGTTTATACGGCTGATCCTTAGCTAAGAGGGAGTTGCAATACCTCTTCGGAGGCGTGGCCAGAGAAGACGCCTGTGT
>NW_006409374.1:0-2835 GCF_000296735.1 Chrysochloris asiatica | reverse complement strand
AGACCAATCTGCAGTGTCTTCCTTTGTTTCCAAGTTTCTGTCCCTTGACTGGTGGAAGCTGAGCTTACTAAGAGAACCTAGTGCAGCATTTCGGCCTCACATAGGACTGGGCTTCGGCCCCTCCTGAGGACGATTCCTCGGTGGGCTTTATACACCGGCACTACAACTCACGTAAGCAGCAAAACCGTCAGAGACATCTTTGCTATCACTGGGACTGGTGATCTATCGTGTGTGTGTTACTAATACCTGACTCACGCCATGGGACAATCAGCAACCACCCCATTGTCCCTTGTAACCGATCACTTTGGAGAAGTGAAAAAGCGCGCTCAACATCTTAGTACAGGCATAAAAAGGGGCAGACTCGAGACTTTCTGCAGTTTCGAGTGGCCCGCCTTTAACATAGGGTGGCCACAAGAGGGCACCTTCGACTTACAAACCACTCGGAGAGTCCGAGACATAGTGCTCCGCCCACGAACGGGGCATCCAGATCAGATTCCTTACATTGTTGCCTGGGAAGACCTGATCTGTAAGCCCCCCCCCCCTTGGGTAAAATCCTTCCTGCCTCCACAGGAGCCGCAGTTACCGTCTGTAGTGCTGGCGGCATGCGAGAAAAGGAAGGAGAAAGCGAAGCCTCCTAAAGAGGCTAGCGTAGCAAAACAAGCAGACAGTAAGCCCACGGCGCCGTTATACCCAGTTTTACAGGACAGCAGTGCGGAAGAGCTCATTTTTTCCCCCTCCTTACCAAGCCCAGCCCCCTCCTACTCCTGCTCCAGCCCAGGCCCCTGCTACTCTTGCTCCTGTACAACATGAAGTGGTGACCCGGCCCGCAGCAGGCGGGAGGGAGGGCGGATCCACCAGCTCTCAGTCGCCCTGGTGAGGGGGGAACCCGCCCTCAATACTCAGAACAGGCGGGCGGCATCTCCAGCGGGGCCGGCTGACTCTACTGTCCTCCCATTAAGAGCCACGAGACCCCCAGACGCACAAGGCAACCAACCCCATCACTATTGGCCCTTTGCCACTAGCGATCTGTACAATTGGCGATCTCAACATGCCAAATTCTCAGATAATCTTAGGGACCTGATTAACCTGTTAGAAATCGTTCTGTTCACACATCAGCCCACCTGGGATGATTGTCAGCAACTCCTCCAAATTTTATTCGCCACAGAGGAGCGAGAAAGAATCCAGACAGAGGCCAGGAAGTTAGTTCCTGGTGATAATGGGCAACCCACCATTAATGCTGACATCATCAATGCCTCTTTTCCGTTGTCTAGACCAGACTGGGATTTTAACCTAATGGAAGGGAGGGAGAGGCTCCGAGTTTATCGCCAGGCTCTGTTGGGAGGTCTCAAAGTGGCTGCTAGAAAGTCCACCAATTTGGCCAAAGTCAGTAGTGTGCAACAGAAACCGGATGAGAGCCCTGCAGCATTTTTAGAGAGAATTCAGGAAGCTTTCCGTAGGTACACGCCTATGGACCCTGAAGCTACTGAAACTAAGGCAGCGGTGGTCACGGAAACTGAAGTAATATGGGCTGAACCTCTGCCAGCTGGAACTTCTGCTCAGCGAGCAGAGCTTATAGCATTGACTAAGGCATTGACTCTAGGGGAGGGTCGAAAGCTGAATGTATATTCAGACAGCAAGTACGCTTTTGCAACAGTGCATTTTCATGGAGCTATATATAGGGAAAGGGGACTGCTGACAGCAGAAGGCAAAACCATTAAAAATAAAGAAGAGATCCTGGCCCTATTGAAGGCCCTCTGGTTGCCTAAGAAGTTAGCTATAATGCACTGCCCTGGGCATCGGAAAGAGAATACACCCATTGCCAGAGGCAACAATTTGGCCGACCAGACTGCCAGAGAAGTTGCTTTGACAGCCAGCAGGGCCCTAGTAACTCAATTACCTGACCCAGGAGATGCCACTCTGCCAGAAGACCCAGCATATTCCAAGGCAGACCTAGACTGGATCAGACTTCTGCCTAAGACACATAGGGAAGTGGTGGAAAACGTCAGATGATAAATTAATAGTACCTGAAGCTTTAGGAGAATGTATTCTCACGAAAATGCACCGGGCAACTCATGTGGGCACTCGTAAAATGCAAGACCTCCTAAGAGAAGCAAAAATCAAAATTCGAAATGCTAACTCCAGAATTGAACGCATTGTTGCCACCTGTAAAGCATGTCAGCTCACCAACGCAACTAGAACTAAAGCCGACCCAGGCTGCAGGACAAGAGGAGACCGTCCTGGTGCTTACTGGGAATTAGATTTCTCAGAGGTAAAACCTCGGAGGTATAATTATAAATATTTACTAGTCTTTGTAGACACCTTTTCAGGATGGACAGAAGCCTTCCCCACCAAGCATGAAACAGCACAAATAGTAGCTAAAAAGCTGCTGGAAGACATCCTACCGAGGTATGGCTTTCCAGCGATGCTTGGGTCAGATAACTGACCCGCCTTCATCTCCAAGGTGAGTCAGAGGTTAGCTAAAGTGCTGGGGGCCGATTGGAAATTACATTGTGCATACAGACCCCAGAGTTCAGGCCAGGTCGAGAGAATGAATCGGACACTAAAAGAGACTCTGATCAAACTGTCCCTTGAGACTGGCGCAGATTGGGTGACTCTCCTTCCTTTCGCCCTATATAGAGTACATAACACACCGTACAAGCTAAAGTTAACCCCCTTTGAGATCATGTTTGGAGTGCCCCCACCCATCATTCCGAACCTCCGGTCGGAAGTACTGGTTGAATTTGATGACCAAAAGTTGCTCCTTTCCCTAAAAAGTCTCCAGCAGGTGCAACGCAGCGTCTGGCCGCAGTTGAGAGCGTTGTATGAGACAGGCCC
>NW_006409373.1:63374-63932 GCF_000296735.1 Chrysochloris asiatica | reverse complement strand
GTTCTTACAGAGAGAGCTGGCTACATGTCTGATGAGTCCAACATATCCATATACTGAGAGCTAGCTACATGGCAGAGTAGTCAAACATGTACATATATAGAGTACTAGCTACATTACAGATGAGTTCAACATGTCCACATAAGGAGAGTGAGCTACATGGCAGAGGAGTCCAACATGTGTATATAGAGAGGATTAGCTACAACACAGATGAGTCCAACATGTTCATACAGCGTAAGCTGGCTATATGGCTGATGAGTCCAACATGGTCATATACACAGAGCTAGCTACATGGCAGACATGTCCAATATGTTCATTTACACAGAGCTACCTAGATGGCAGATCAGTCCAACATATCCATTCACAGAGAGCTAGCTACATGGCAAACGAGTCCAAAATATCCAGATACAGAGAGCTAGCTACATGGCAGAGTAATGCAATATTTCCATATACAGAGTTCTCGCTACAAGGCAGATGAATCCAACATGTTCATACATAGAGAGCTGGCTACATGGCTGATGAGTCCAACATGTCCATATACAGAGCGATAGCTACATGGCA
>NW_006409373.1:58164-63119 GCF_000296735.1 Chrysochloris asiatica | reverse complement strand
AGACAGATGGATATATGGCAGAGTAATGCAACATTTCTATATACATATTTCTAGATACATGCCAGATGAGTACAACGTGCCCATATACTGAGAGTTAGCTACATGGCAGATGAGTCCAAATGTCCATATACAGAGTACAAGCTACATGACAGATAAGTCCAACGTGTCCATACTCAGAGAGCTAGCCACATGGCAGATGAGTCCAATATGTTCATATACAGAGTGCTAATTATATGGAGGATCAGACCAAGATATCCATGCTCAGAGAGCTAGCTACATGACAGACGATTCCATAGTGTCCATATACAGAGAGGTAGCTACATGGCAGAATAATGCAACATTTCCCTATACAGAGTTCTAGCTACATGGCAGATGAGTCCAACATGTCCATATACAGAGAGAAAGCTACATGGCAGAGTAGTCGAACATGTCCATATACAGAGTACTAGCTACATGGCAGATGGGGACAACATGTGTATGTATAGAGGACTAGCTACAAAGCAGGTGAGTCCAACATATTCATACAGAGAGAGCTGACTACATGGCTGAAGAACCCAACATGTCCATATACAGAGATATAGCTTCATGGCAGACAAGTCCCATGTGTTCATATACAGAGAGCTATTTACATGACAGATCTCTCCAATATATCCATGCATAGAGAGCTAGCTACATGGCATACGAGTCCAAAATGTTCATATACAGAGAACTAGCTACATGTTAGAGTACTGCAATATTTCCAATTACAGAGTACTAGCTACATGGCAGATGATTCCAACGTGTCCGTATACTGAGAATTAGCTACATGGCAGGTGAGCCCAACATGTCCATATACTGAAAGTTAGTTACATGGCAGGTGAGTCCAACATGTCCATATACTTAGAGTTAACTACATGGGAGATGAGTCCAACACGTTTATATATATATAGGCCTAGCGACAAGGAAGATAAGTCTAACATAATATACAGAGAGAATTGGCTACATGGCTGATGAGTACAACATAATATACAGAGAGATAGCTACACGGCACAGAAGTACAATATGTTCTTATACAGAGAGCGACCTACATGACAGATCAGTCCAACATATCCATGCTCAGAGAGCTAGCTTCATGGGAGATTAATGCAACATTTCCCTATAAAGAATTCTAGCTACATGGCAAATGAATGTATGGTGACCATATACAGAGAGCTAGCTACATGGCAGAGTAGTCCAACATGTCCTCATACTGAGAGCTAGCTGCGTGGCAGAGTAGTCCTACATTTGCACATAAAGAATATTAGCTTCATGGCAGATGAGTCCAACATGCCCATATACTGAGAGTTAGCTACATTGAAGATGAGTCCAATATGTGTATATAAAAAGGAATAGCTACAAGACAGATGAGTCCAACATGTTCATACAGACAGAGATAGCTGCATGGCTGATTAGTCCAATATGTCCATGTACAGAGAGATGGCAGAATATTGAAACATTTCCGTACACAGAGCGATTGCTACATGGCAGAGAAGTCCAACATGTCCATATACTGACAGCTAGCTTCATGGCAGAGTAGTCCAACATGTCCATATACAGTGTATTAGCTACATGGAAGATGAGTTCAATGTTTCCATATACTGAGAGTTAGCTACATGGCAGATTAGTCCAACACGTGTATATGTAGAGGACTAGCTACAAGGAAGATGAGTCCAGCATCTTCATAGCGAGAGAGCTGGCTACATGGATGATGAGTCCAACATGTCCATATGCAGAGAGTTTGCTACATGGCAGACAAGTCCAATATGTTCATATACAGAGAGCTACCTACATGGCAAAACAGTCCAACATATCCATGCACAAAAAGGTCGCTACAAGGCAAATGAGTCCAACGCATCCATATACTGAGAACTAGCTACAAAGCAGAGTAGTCAAACATGTACATATACAGAGCACTAGCTACATGGCAGATGAGTTCAACATGTCCATATAATGAGATAAGTTACATGGCAGAGGAGTCCAACATGTGTATATATAACAGACTAGCTACAAAGCAGATGAGTCCAACATGTTCATACAGAGAAAGCTGGCTACATGGCTGATGAGTCCGAAATGTCCATATACTGAGAGCTAGCTACATGGCAGAGTAGTGCAACATTTCAATATACAGAGTTCTAGCACATGACAGATGTGTCCAACGTGTCCATGTACTGAGAGTTAGCTACATTGCACAGTAGTCCAACATGTCCATATACAGAGTACTAGCTACACGGAAGATGCATCCAACATGTCCATATACTGAGAGTTAGCTACATGGCGGATGAGTTCAACATGTGTATATATAAAGGACTAGCTACAAGGCAGATGAATCCAACATGTTCATACAGAGAGAGCTGGCTACATGGCTGATGAATCCAACATGTCCATATACAGAGAGCTAGCTACATGCCAGATGAGTTCAAAATGTCCACATACAGAGAGATAGATAAATGGGAGAGTAGTGCAACATTTCTATATACATATTTCTAGATACATGGCAGATTTGTACAACCTGCCCATATACTGTGAGTTAAATACATGTCAGATGAGTTGAAATGTCCACATATAAAGTAAAAGCTACATGGCAGATAAGTACAACGTGTCCATACTCAGAGAGCTAGACACATGGCAGATGAGTCCAATATATTCATATACAGAGAGCTAACTACTTGGCAGATCATACCAACATATCCATGCTCAAAGTGCTAGCTATATAACAGACGAGGACATAATATACAGAGAGGTAGCTACATGGCAGAGTAGTGCAACATTTCCATATATGGAGTTCTAGCTACATAGCAGATGAGTCCAACATGTCCATATACAGAGAGATCGCTAAATGGCAGAGTAGTCCAATATGTCCATATACAGAGTATTAGCTACATGGCAGATGGGGACAACATATGTATATATAGAGGACTAGCTACAAAGCAGGTGAGTCCAACATATTCATACATAAAGAGCTGTCTACATGGCTGGTGAGTCCTACATGTCCATATATTAAAGCTAGCTACATGGAAGAGTAGTTCAACATTTCCATATACAGAGTTCTAGCTACATGGCAGATGAGTCCAATGTGTCCATATACTGAGAGCTAGCTACATGGCAGAGTAGCCCCACATTTCCATATTCAGAACACTAGCTACACAGCAGATGAGTCCAACATGTGTATACATAGAGCACTATCTACAAGGCAGATGAGTCCAACATGTTCATACAGAGAGAGCTGGCTACATGGCTGATGAGTCCAACATATCCATATACAGAAAGCTAGCTACATGGCAGACAAGTCGAATATGTTCATATACAGGCAGCTACCCATATGGCAGATCAGTCCAACACATCCATGCACAGAGAGCTAGCTTCATGGCTGATGAGTCCAACATGTCCTTATATAGAGAGCTAGCTACATGGCAGAGTATTCCAACATGTTCTTATACAGTGTACTAGCTACAAAGCAGATGAGTTCAACATGTGTATATATAGAGGACAAGCTACAAGGCAGATGGGTTCAACATGTTCATACAGAGAGAGATATCTACATGGCTGATGAGTCTAACATGTCCATGTACAGAAAGCTAGTTACATGGCAGACAAGTCCAATATGTTAATATACAGACAGCTACGTATATGACAGATTAATACATCATCTCCATGCACAGAGAGATAGCTACATGGCAGATGAGTCCAAAATGACCATATACAGAGAGCTAGCTACGTGGCAGAAAACTCCAATATTTTCATATACAGAGAGCTAACTTCATGACAAATCATTCCAAAATGTCAATATACACAGAGCTAGCTAAATTGCAGACTAGTCCAACATTTCCATATACAAAATACTAGCTACATTGCAAATGATTAAAATATGCCCATATACTGAGAGTTAGTCACATGACAGGTGAATCCAGCATGTCCATATACTTAGAGTTAGCTACATGGCGGATGAGTCCAACATGTTTATATAGAGAGGCCTAACGACAAGACAGATAAGTCCAACATGTTCATACAGAGAGAGCTGGCTACATGCCTGCTGAGTCCAACATATCCATATACAGAGAGGTAGGTACATGGCAGACAAGTCCAATATGTTCATATAAAGTGAGATACCTACATGACAGATACCTACATGCTCACAGAGCTAGCTACATCACATACGAGTCCATAATATCCATATACAGAGAGCTAACTAAATGGCAGAGTAGTCCAACTCTTCCATATAGAGCATATTAGCTACATGGCAGATGAGTCCTACATGTCCAAATACTGAGAGTTAGCTAAATGGGAGATGAGTCCATCATGTCCATATACTGAGAGTTAGCTACTTGGCAGTTGAGTCCTACATGATTATATATAGAAGACTGACTACATAACAGATGACTCCAACGTGTTCATACAGAGAGAGAAGACTACATGGCAGATGAGTCCAACGTGTCCATATACTGAGAGTTAGCTACATGGCAGACAAGTCCAATATGTTCATATAAAGAGAGATACCTACAAGACAGATACCTACATGCTCACAGAGCTAGCTACATCACATACGAGTCCATAATATCCATATACAGAGAGCTAACTAAATGGCAGAATAGTCCAACATTTCCATATATAGAATATTAGGTACATGGCAGATGAGTCCAACATGTACATAAACTGAGAGCTAGCAACATGGCAGAGTAGTCCAACATGTCCATATAGAAAGTACTAGCAACATGGCAGATGAGTTCAACATGTGTGTATATAGAGGACTTTCTTCAAAGCAGATGATTTCAACAAGTTCATACAGAGATAGATGACTACATGGCTGATGAGTCTAACATGTCCATTTACAGAAAGCTAGCTACATGGCAGACAATTCCAATATGTTCATCTACAGTGAGCTACCTACATGACAGTTCAGTCCAACATATCCATTCACAGAAAGCTAGCTACATGGCAGA
>NW_006409373.1:55393-56248 GCF_000296735.1 Chrysochloris asiatica | reverse complement strand
TATGTACATGACAGAGTAGTCCAACATGTCCATATACAGATTACTAGCTACATGGCCGATGAGTTCTACATGTGTATATATAAAGGACTAGCTCCAAGGCAGATGAGATCAACATGTTCATACTGAGAGAGCTAGATTCATGGCAGAGAAGTCCAGAGTGTGCATATACAGAGTATATGGCAATGCAACATTTCCATATACAGAGTTTTAACTACGTGGCAGATAAATACAACGTGTCCATATACTGATAGCTAGCTACATGTAATACATGTCTAATATGTTCATATAGAGAGAGATACCTACATGACAGATCAGTCCAACATATCCATGCACAGAGAGCTAGCTACATGGCAGATGAGTCCAAAATGCATTTATATAGAGGACTAGCGACAAGTCAGATGAGATCAACATGTGAATACAGAGAGAGCTAGTTACATGGCAGACAAGTCCAAAATGTCCATATACAGAGATCTACCTACATGGCAGAGTAATGAAACATTGCCATATACAGAGTTGTAACTACAAGGCAGATGAGTACAACGTGTCCATATACTGATAGCTAGCTGCATTGCAGAGTAGTCCAACATGTTCATATACAGAGTTCTAGCTACATGGCAGATGAGTCCAAGGTGTCCATATAAAGAGAGCTAGCTACATGACAGAGCAGTGAAACATTTCCATATACAGGGTTCTAGCTACATGAACGATGACTCCAACACGTCCATATATGGAGAGCTAGCCACATGGCAGAGTAGTCCAACATATCCATACACACAGTGCTAGATACATGGCAGATGAGTCCAACATGTCCATGTTCTGAGAGTTAGTTAAGTGGCAGATAAGTTAACCATGTGA
>NW_006409373.1:54038-55293 GCF_000296735.1 Chrysochloris asiatica | reverse complement strand
AGATGAATGCAACATGTTCATACACAGAGAGCTGGCTACATGGTTGATGAGTCCAACATGTTCATATATTCAGAGCTAGCTACATGGAAGACAAATCCAATATGTTCATATACAGAGAGCTGCCTACATGACAGATCAGTCCAATATATCCATATACAGAGAGCTAGCTACATGGCAGAGTTCTGCAACAATTGTATATACAGGATACTAGCTACATGGCTTATGAGTCCAAAGTTTCCATATACAGAGAGTTAGCTACATGGCAGAGTAGTGAAACATTTCCATATACAGAGTGCTATCTACATGGCAGATGAGTAAAACATGTCCATATACAGAGAGCTAGCTATTTGACAGGGCAGTCCAACATGTACATATATAGAGTACTAGCTACATGGCAAATAAGGCAAACATGTCTATATACTGAAAGTTAGGTACATGGCATATGAGTCCAACCTGTGTATATAGACAGGACTAGATACAATGCAGATGAGTAGAACATGTTCACACAGAAAAAGCTTGCTACATGGATAAGAAGTCCAACATGTTCATACACAGCTAGCTACATGGCAGATATGACCAACATTTAATTTACAGAGAGCTACCGACATGGCAGATCCGTACAACATGTCCATATACAGAGTACTAGATACATGTCCGATGAGTCCAACATATCCATATACTGAGAGTTAGCTACATGGCAGATGAGTCCAACATGTGTATATAAAGAGGATTAGCTACAATGCAAATGAGTTCAACATGTTCACACGGAGAGAGCTGGCAACATGGCAGAGTATTCCAACATTTCCATATACACAGTATTAGCTGCATGGTAGATGAATCCAATGTGTCCATATACTGAGAGTTAGCTACATGGCAGATGTGCCCAACGTGTCCACATACTGAGAGGTAGCTTCATGGCAGATGAGGTTAAACGTGTCCATATACTGATAGTTAGCTACATGACACAGTAGTCCAACATATCCATATAAAGCCTACTAGCTACATGGCAGTTGAGTCCATCATGTCCATATACTGAGAGTTAGCTACATGTCAGATGAATCCAACATGAGTATATATAGAGGAATAGCTACAAGGCAGATGAGTCCAACATGTTCATACAGAGAGAGCTGGCTACATGGCAGACAAGTCCAATATGTTCATATACAGGGAGCTACCTTCTACATGTCAGATCAGGCCAACGTATCCATGCACAGAGAGCTAGCTACATTACAGAGTAGTTCAAAATGTCCATATA
>NW_006409373.1:49316-53925 GCF_000296735.1 Chrysochloris asiatica | reverse complement strand
ATTTGCATATAAAGAGTTCTAGCTACATGGCAGATGAGTCCAACATGTCCATATACAGAGAACTAGCTACATGGCAGATGACTCCAACATGTGTATATATAGAGGACTAGCTACAAAGATGATGAATCCGTCATATTCATACAGAGAGAGCTGGCTACATGGATGATGCATCTAACATGTCCATATTCACAGATATAGCCACTTGGAAGACAAGTCCAATTTGTCCATATACAGCAAGGTAGCTACATGGCAGAGTAGTGCAACATTTCCAAATACAGAGTTCTACCTACATGGCAGAGGAGTCCAATGTGTCCATAAACTGAGAGCTAGCTACATGGCAGATGAGTCCAACATTTCCATTTACAGAGTGCTAGCTATATGGAAGATGAATTCAAAGTGTCCATATACAGAGTTCTAGCTACATGGCAGAGGACTCAAATGTTTCCATATATTGAAAACTAAATACATGGCAGAGTAGTCCAACACGTCCATATACAGAGTTCTAGATACATGGTACATTTGTCCAACATGTCCATATACTGAGAGTTAGCTACATGGTAGAGTAGTCAAACATGTCCATATACAGAGTACTAGCTAAATGGCAGATGAGTCCAACAGGTCCATAAACTGAGAGTTAGTTACATGGCAGATGAATCCAAAATGTATATATAAGTAGGACTAGCTACAAGGTAGATGCATCCAACATGTTCTTACACAGAGAGCTGGCTACATGGCTGATGTGTCCAACATGTCCATATACATAGAGCTAGCTACATGACAGACAAGTACATTATGTTCATATACAGAGAACGACCTCTATGGCAGATCAGTCCAAAATATCCATGCACAGAGACATAGATGAATGCCAGATTAGTTCAACATTTCCATATACAGAGATCTAGCTACATGGGAGAGAAGTCCAACGTGTCCATATATTGAGAGTTAGCTACATTGCAGATGAGTCCAACATGTCCAAATACTGAGAGTTAGCTACATGGCAGATGAGTCCAACATGTTTATATGGAGGACCAGCTACTAGGTAGATTAGTCCAACATATTCATCCAAAGAGAGATGGCTACATGGATCATGAGTCCAACATATCCATGTACAGAGAGCTAGCTACTTGGAAGACAAGACCAATATGTTCATATACAGGGAGCTACCTACATGGCAGATCATTCCAACATATCCATGCACTGAGAGCTATCTACATGAATGATGAGTCCAAAATGTCCATATGCAGTGAGCTAGCTACATGGCATATCAGACCAACGTGTCCATATACAGAGAGCTAGCTACATTGCAGAGTAGTGCAACATTTCCATATTCAGGATTCTAGCTACATGGTCGATGAGTCCAACGTGTCCATATACTGAGAGCTAGCTTCATGGCAGTGTAGTGCAACATGTCAATATACACAGTTCTAGATACACAGCAGATTAAACCAATGTTTCCATACACAGAGAGCTAGCTACATGGCAGAGTAGTGCAACATTTCCATATACGGAGTTCTAGCTACATGGCACATCCGTCCAACGTGTCCATATACTGAAAGGTAGCTACATGGCAGAGTAGTCCATCATGTCCATATACAGAGTTTTAGCTACATTGAAAATTAGTCCAACGTGCCCATATACTGAGAGCTAACTACATGTCAGAGTAGTCCATCATAACCATATACAGAGTACTAGCTACATGGCAGATGAGACCAACATGTCAATATACTGGGAGTTATCTACATGGCATATGAGTCCAACATGTGTATATTTAGCGAACTTGCTACAAGGTAGATGTGACTAACATGTTCATATACAGAGAGCTGTCTACATGGGTGATGAGTTCAACATGTTCATACACTGAGAGCTAGCTACATGGCAGACAAGTCTAATATGTTCATATACAGAGAGCTACCTACATGGCGGGTCAGTCCATCATATTCATGTACAGAGTTATAGATACATGGCAGACGAGTCCAAAATGTCCATATACAGAGAGTTAGCTACATGGCAGATTAGTATACCAATTCCATATACAGAGTTCTAGCTACACGGCAATGAGTCCAACATGTCCATATACTGAGAGTTAGCTACATGGCAGATGAGTCCAACATGTGTATATTTAGATGACTTGCTACAAGTCAGAGGAGACCAACATGTTCATATACAGAGAGCTGTGTACATGGCTGATGAGTTTAGCATGTCCATATACTGAGAGCTAGCTACATGGCAGACAAGTCCAATATGTTCATATACAGAGAGCTACCTAGATGGCAGATCAGTCCAACATATCCATGTACAGAGATATAGATATATGGAAGACGAACCCAAAATGTCCATATACAGAGCGCTAGTTACATGGCAGAGTACTGCACCATTTCCATATAAAGAGTTCTAGCTACATGGCGGATGAGTGCAATGTGTCCATATACAGAGAGCTAGATACATGGCAGAGTAGTGCATCATTTCTATGTACAAGTTTTAGCTACATCACCAATGAGTCCAACATGTCCATATACTGAGAGCTAGCTACGTGGTAGAGTAGTCCAACATGTTCATGTAGAGAGTTCAAGCTAGATGGCAGATGAGTCCAATATGTCCATATACTGAGAGTTATTTACTTTTCTGATGAGTCCAACATATGTGTATTTAGAGGGTTATAAACCAGGCAGATGAGTCCAGCATGTTCACACACAGAGTTCTAGCTACATGGCAGATGAATCCAACATGTCCATATACAGAAAGCGAGCTATATGGCAGAGTAGTGCAACATTTCAATATACAGTGTTCTAGCTACATAGCCGATGAGTCCAACTTGTCCATATACAGAGAGCTAGATTCATGGCAGAGTAGTGCAACATTTCCATATACAGAGTTCAAGAGACATGGCAGATGAGTCCAATGTGCCCATATGCAGAGAACTAGCTACATGGCAGAGTAGTCCAGTCCATATACAGAGTATTAGCTACATGGGAGAAGAGTCCAACATGTACATATACTGAGAGTTAGCTACATGGTAGATGAATTCCACATGTATATATTTAGAGGGATCGGTACAAAGCAGATGAATCCAACATGTTCATGTACAGAGAGCTGGCTGCATGACTGATGAGTCCAACATGTCCATAAACTGAGAGCTAGCTACATGGCACACATGTCCAATATGTTCATATACAAACATCTACCTACATGACAGATCAGTCCAACATATCCATGTGCAGAGAGCTAGCTACATGACAGATGAGTCCAATATGTCCATATAGAGAAAGCTAGCTACATGGCAGGGTAGTGTGACATTTCCGTATACAGAGTTTTAGCTACATGGGAGATGAGTCCAACATGTCCATATACAGAGTGCTAGCTAAATGGCAAATGAGTCCACCATGTCCATACACAGGGAGCTAGCTACATAGATGAGTATTGCAACATTTCCATATGTAAGGTTCTAGCTACATGGCCGATTAGTCCAACGTGTCCATATACTGAGAGCTAGGAACATAGCAGAGGATTCCAACATGTGCATATCCAGACTTCCAGCTACATGGCAGATGAGACCAACATTTACATATACAGAGAGCTAGCTACATTGCAGAGTAGTGCAACATTTCCATATACAGAATTCTAGTTACAAAGCAGCTGAGTCCAATGTGTCCATATACTGAGAGCTAGCTACATGGCAGAGTAGTCCAACATGTCCATATACAGAGTACTAGCAACATGGCAGATGAGTCCAACATGTCCGTATACTGAGAGGTATCTACATAGCAGAGGAGTACAACATGTATATATTTAAAAGTCTTGATACAAGGCAGATGAATCCAACATGTTCATGTACAGAGAGCTGGCTACATGACTGATGAGTCCAACATGCCCATATACTGAGAGCTAGCTACATGGCAGACATGTCCAATATGTTCATATACAGAGAGCTACCTACATGGCAGATCAGTCCAACATATCCAATGACAGATTTATAGCTACATGGCAGACGATGTAAAAATGTACATACACAGAGAGCTAGTTACATGGCAGTGTAGTGCAACATTTCCATATACACAGTGGTAGCTACAGGGCAGATGAGTCCAATGTGTCCACATACTGAGAGCTAGCTACATGGTAGAGTAGTCCAACATGTCCACATATAGAGTTCTAGCTACATGGAAGATGAATCCAATGTGCCTATATACTGAGAGCTAGCTACATGACAGAGTAGTCCAACATGTCCATATACAGACTACTAGCTAAAAAGCAGATGAGTCCAATATGTCCATATACTGAGAGTTATCTACTTTTCAGATAAGTCCAACATGTGTATATTTAGAGGGCTAGCTACCAGACAGATTACTCCAGCATGTTCATACACAGAGAGCTGGCTACATGCCAGGTGATTCCAACATGTCCATGTACTGATTGTTAGTTACGTGGCATATGAGTCCAACATGTGTATATTTAGAGCACTAGCTACATGGCAGACAAGTCGAATATCTTCATGTACTCAGAGATATCTACATAGCAGATTAGTCCAACATATCCATGTACAGAGAGCTAGCTACATGGCAGACGAGTCCAATATGTCCATATACAGAAAGCTAGCTAAATAGCATATGAGTCC
>NW_006409373.1:47473-48854 GCF_000296735.1 Chrysochloris asiatica | reverse complement strand
AAGTATAGAGAGCTCGCTACATGGCAGACTAGTCGATAATGTCCATATACAGATAGGCAGATACATGGCAGAGTAGTGCAACATTCTCATATACACACTTCTAGCTATATGGCATATGAGTGCAATGTGTCCATATACAGGCAGCTAGCTACATGGCAGAGTAGTTTAACATTTCCATTTACAGAATTCGAGCTACATGGCAGATGAAGCCAACGTGTCCATACTCTGAGAGCTAGCTACATGACAGAGTAGTCCAACAAATCCATATACAGAGTACTAACAACATGGCAGATGTGTTCAACATGTCCATATACTGAGAGCTAGCTGTATGGCAGAGTAGTCCAACATGTGTATATTTTGATGGCTAGATATAAGGCAGATGGGTCAAAAAGTTCATTCTGAGAGAACTGGCTATGTTGCTGATGAGTCCAACATGTCCATATACTGTGAGCTAACTACATGGCAGACAATTCCAGTATATTCATATACAGAGAGCTACCAACATTGCAGATCAGTCCAAAATATCCATGCACAGAGAGCTAGCTACATGGCAGTTGAGTTTAAAATGTCCATATACAGTGATGGCTACATGGCAGAGTAGTGCAATATGTCCAAATACAGCATTCTAGCTACATGGCATATGAGCTCAACGTGTCCAAATACAGAGTTCAAGCTAAATGGCATCTGAGTCCAACGTGTCCATATACTGACAGCTAGCTACATAGCAGAGTAGTCCAAGATGTCCATATACAGAAGAATAGCTACATGGCATATAACTCACACATGTCCATATACTGAGAGCTAGCTACATGGCAGATGAGTCCAATATGTGTATATAGAGAGGACTGGCAACAAGGCAGATGAGTCCAACATGTTAATACACAGAGAGGTGGATACATAGCTGATGAGACCAACATGTCCATATACAGTAAGCTACCTACATGGCACACTAGTCCAAAATGTCCATATACAGAAAGCTGGATACATGGCAGAGTAGAGAAAGATTTCCATATACAGAGGTCTAGCTACATGGCAGATGAGTCCAACTTGTCCATATAGTGCGAGCTAGCTACATGGCAGAGTAATCCAACATATCCATATACAGAGTACTAGCTTCATGGCAGATGAGCCCAACATGTTCATCTACTGAGAGTTAGCTACATGGCAGATGAGTTCAACATGTTCATACAAGAGAGTTGGCTACATGGCTGATGAGTCCAACATGTCCATATAGAGAGCTAGATACATGGCAGAGTAGTGCAACATTCCCATAAATGGACTTCCATCTACATGGCATATGAGTTCAACACATCCATATATGGAGAATTAGATACATGACAGACAAGTCCAGTATGTTCATATACAGAGAGCTACCTACAGG